>NW_025957741.1:0-47972 GCF_023159225.1 Perognathus longimembris pacificus
ACTTTACAATTTTTTTGTTATTATTTATCTATTCCTGAGAGTTTATCTTATTTTTTATTTGTTTATTGAAATGAAGTCGACCATTTGCATGCCCTTCCTTCCATTATCCGTCACCGAGACCAACTGAACAAAGTTCTGAGGTCGACCTTGTAAAGATAAGGATTCAGGTCTGTCTGCTGTTTACCTTTGCTCCTGCGCGCACTGCCCTTCTCTCCACATTTATGTGTTTGTTTGTTTGTCTATCTAATCTTTGGGTTTTTATTTCTAATTAGGTTGACCAGTTGTCTATTTATTATTTTTTTTACTACACATCAAGCTGCGCTGCTTGTCTTTGCTCCTGTGTGCTCGCGCACTCTCGCCTTTTCCACTTATTTTTATGTTTGATTTATTTTTGATTTATTTTGTTAATTTAAAAAAAATACGCATCGTGCTGTGCTGTTTGTGTTTGCTTGAGTGCATTCGCGCGCTCTCGCTTTCTCCACTTTACAATTTTTTTTGTTATTATTTATCTATTCCTGAGAGTTTATCTTATTTTTTATTTTTTTATTTAAATGAAGTCGACCAGTTGCCTGCCCTTCCTTCCATATCCGTCACCGAGACAAACTGAACAAAGTTCTGAGGTCGACCTTGTAAAGATAAGGATTCAGGTCTGTCTGCTGTTTACCTTTGCTCCTGCGCACACTGCCCTTCTCTCCACATTTATGTGTTGTTTGTTTGTCTATCTAATCTTTTTGGTTTTTATTTCTAATGAGGTCGACCAGTTGTCTATTTATTATTTTTTTTACTACGCATCAAGCTGCGCTGCTTGTCTTTGCTCCTGTGTGCTCGTGCACTCTCGCCTTTTCCACTTATTTTTATTTTTGATTTATTTTTGATTTATTTTGTCAATTTTAAAAAAAAATACGCATCGTGCTGTGCTGTGTGTGTTTGCTTGAGTGCATTCGCGCGCTCTCGCTTTCTCCACTTTACAATTTTTTTGTTATTATTTATCTATTCCTGAGAGTTTATCTTTTTTTTTATTTGTTTATTTAAATGAAGTCGACCAGTTGCCTGCCCTTCCTTCCATTATCCGTCACCGAGACCAACTGAACAAAGTTCTGAGATCGACCTTGTAAAGATAAGGATTCAGGTCTGTCTGCTGTTTACCTTTGCTCCTGCGCGCACTGCCCTTCTCTCCATATTTATGTGTTTTTTGTTTGTCTATGTAATCATTTGGGTTTTTATTTCTAATGAGGTCGACCAGTTGTCTATTTATTATTTTTTTTTACTACGCATCAAGCTGCGCTGCTTGTCTTTGCTCCTGTGTGCTCGTGCACTCTCGCCTTTTCCACTTATTTTTATTTTTGATTTATTTTTGATTTATTTTGTCAATTTAAAAAAATACGCATCGTGCTGTGCTGTTTGTGTTTGCTTGAGTGCATTCGCGCGCTCTCGCTTTCTCCACTTTACAATTTTTTTGTTATTATTTACCTATTCCTGAGAGTTTATCTTATTTTTTATTTGTTTATTTAAATGAAGTCGACCAGTTGCCTGCCCTTCCTTCCATTATCCGTCACCGAGACAAACTGAACAAAGTTCTGAGGTCGACCTTGTAAAGATAAGGATTCAGGTCTGTCTGCTCTTTACCTTTGCTCCTGCGCGCACTGCCCTTCTCTCCCCATTTATGTGTTTGTTTGTTTGTCTATCTAATCTTTTGGGTTTTTATTTCTAATGAGGTTCGACCAGTTGTCTATTTATTATTTTTTTTACTACGCATCAAGCTGCGCTGCTTGTCTTTGCTCCTGTGTGCTCGCGCACTCTCGCCTTTTCCACTTATTTTTTATTTTTGATTTATTTTTGATTTATTTTGTCAATTTAAAAAAATTACACATCGTGCTGTGCTGTTTGTGTTTGCTTGAGTGCATTCGCGCGCTCTCGCTTTCTCCACTCTACAATTTTTTTGTTATTATTTATCTATTCCTGAGAGTTTATCTTATTTTTTATTTGTTTATTTAAATGAAGTCGACCAGTTGCCTGCCTTCCTTCCATTATCCTTCACCGAGACAAACTGAACAAAGTTCTGAGGTCGACCTTGTAAAGATAAGGATTCAGGTCTGTCTGCTGTTTACCTTTGCTCCTGCGCGCACTGCCCTTCTCTCCACATTTATGTGTTTGTTTGTTTGTCTATCTAATCTTTTGGGTTTTTATTTCTAATGAGGTCGACCAGTTGTCTATTTATTATTTTTTTTACTACGCATCAAGCTGCGCTGCTTGTCTTTGCTCCTGTGTGCTCGCGCACTCTCGCCTTTTCCACTTATTTTTATTTTTGATTTATTTTTGATTTTATTTTGTCAATTAAAAAAAATAACGCATCGTGCTGTGCTGTTTGTGTTTGCTTGAGTGCATTCGCGCGCTCTCGCTTTCTCCACTTTACAATTTTTTGTTATTATTTATCTATTCCTGAGAGTTTATCTTATTTTTTTATTTGTTTTTTTAAATGAAGTCGACCAGTTGCCTGCCCTTCCTTCCATTATCCGTCACCGAGACAAACTGAACAACGTTCTGAGGTCGACCTTGTAAAGATAAGGATTCAGGTCTGTCTGCTGTTTACCTTTGCTCCTGCGCTCACTGCCCTTCTCTCCACATTTATGTGTTTGTTTGTTTGTCTATCTAATCTTTTGGGTTTTTATTTCTAATGAGGTCGACCAGTTGTCTATTTATTATTTTTTTACTACGCATCAAGCTGCGCTGCTTGTCTTTGCTCCTGTGTGCTCGTGCACTCTCGCCTTTTCCACTTATTTTTATTTTTGTTTTATTTTTGATTTATTTTGTCAATTTAAAAAAAAAATGCGCATCGTGCTGTGCTGTGTGTGTTTGCTTGAGTGCATTCGCGCGCTCTCGCTTTTCCACTTTACATTTTTTTGTTATTATTTATCTATTCCTGAGAGTTTATCTTTTTTTTTATTTGTTTATTTAAATGAAGTCGACCAGTTGCCTGCCCTTCCTTCCATTATCCGTCACCGAGACCAACTGAACAAAGTTCTGAGATCGACCTTGTAAAGATAAGGATTCAGGTCTGTCTGCTCTTACCTTTGCTCCTGCGCGCACTGCCCTTCTCTCCATATTTATGTGTTTTTTGTTTGTCTATGTAATCATTTGGGTTTTTATTTCTAATGAGGTCGACCAGTTGTCTATTTATTATTTTTTTTACTACGCATCAAGCTGCGCTGCTTGTCTTTGCTCCTGTGTGCTCGTGCACTCTCGCCTTTTCCACTCATTTTTATTTTTGATTTATTTTTGATTTATTTTGTCTATTTTTAAAAAAGTACGCATCGTGCTGTGCTGTTTGTGTTTGCTTGAGTGCATTCGCGCGCTCTCGCTTTCTCCACTTATACAATTTTTTTGTTATTATTTATCTATTCCTGAGAGTTTATCTTATTTTTTATTTGTTTATTGAAATGAAGTCGACCATTTGCATGCCCTTCCTTCCATTATCCGTCACCGAGACCAACTGAACAAAGTTCTGAGGTCGACCTTGTAAAGATAAGGATTCAGGTCTGTCTGCTGTTTACCTTTGCTCCTGCGCGCACTGCCCTTCTCTCCACATTTATGTGTTTGTTTGTTTGTCTATCTAATCTTTGGGTTTTTATTTCTAATTAGGTTGACCAGTTGTCTATTTATTATTTTTTTTACTACACATCAAGCTGCGCTGCTTGTCTTTGCTCCTGTGTGCTCGCGCACCTCTCGCCTTTTCCACTTATTTTTATGTTTGATTTATTTTTGATTTATTTTGTTAATTTAAAAAAAAATACGCATCGTGCTGTGCTGTTTGTGTTGCTTGAGTGCATTCGCGCGCTCTCGCTTTCTCCACTTTACAATTTTTTTGTTATTATTTATCTATTCCTGAGAGTTTATCTTATTTTTTATTTTTTTATTTAAATGAAGTCGACCAGTTGCCTGCCCTTCCTTCCATTATCCGTCACCGAGACAAACTGAACAAAGTTCTGAGGTCGACCTTGTAAAGATAAGGATTCAGGTCTGTCTGCTGTTTACCTTTGCTCCTGCGCACACTGCCCTTCTCTCCACATTTATGTGTTTGTTTGTTTGTCTATCTAATCTTTTTGGTTTTTATTTCTAATGAGGTCGACCAGTTGTCTATTTATTATTTTTTTTACTACGCATCAAGCTGCGCTGCTTGTCTTTGCTCCTGTGTGCTCGTGCACTCTCGCCTTTTCCACTTATTTTTATTTTTGATTTATTTTTGATTTATTTTGTCAATTTTAAAAAAAAATACGCATCGTGCTGTGCTGTGTGTGTTTGCTTGAGTGCATTCGCGCGCTCTCGCTTTCTCCACTTTACAATTTTTTTGTTATTATTTATCTATTCCTGAGAGTTTATCTTTTTTTTTATTTGTTTATTTAAATGAAGTCGACCAGTTGCCTGCCCTTCCTTCCATTATCCGTCACCGAGACCAACTGAACAAAGTTCTGAGATCGACCTTGTAAAGATAAGGATTCAGGTCTGTCTGCTGTTTACCTTTGCTCCTGCGCGCACTGCCCTTCTCTCCATATTTATGTGTTTTTTGTTTGTCTATGTAATCATTTGGGTTTTTATTTCTAATGAGGTCGACCAGTTGTCTATTTATTATTTTTTTTACTACGCATCAAGCTGCGCTGCTTGTCTTTGCTCCTGTGTGCTCGTGCACTCTCGCCTTTTCCACTTATTTTTATTTTTGATTTATTTTTTATTTATTTTGTCAATTTAAAAAAAAATACGCATCGTGCTGTGCTGTTTGTGTTTGCTTGAGTGCATTCGCGCGCTCTCGCTTTCTCCACTTTACAATTTTTTTGTTATTATTTACCTATTCCTGAGAGTTTATCTTATTTTTTATTTGTTTATTTAAATGAAGTCGACCAGTTGCCTGCCCTTCCTTCCATTATCCGTCACCGAGACAAACTGAACAAAGTTCTGAGGTCGACCTTGTAAAGATAAGGATTCAGGTCTGTCTGCTCTTTACCTTTGCTCCTGCGCGCACTGCCCTTCTCTCCCCATTTATGTGTTTGTTTGTTTGTCTATCTAATCTTTTGGGTTTTTATTTCTAATGAGGTCGACCAGTTGTCTATTTATTATTTTTTTTACTACGCATCAAGCTGCGCTGCTTGTCTTTGCTCCTGTGTGCTCGCGCACTCTCGCCTTTTCCACTTATTTTTATTTTTGATTTATTTTGTCAATTTTACAAAAAAAATTCGCATCGTGCTTTGCTGTTTGTGTTTGCTTGAGTGAATTCGCGCCCTCTCGCTTGCTCCACTTTACAATATTTTTGTTATTATTTATCTATTCCTGAGAGTTTATCTTATTTTTTATTTGTTTATTTAAATGAAGTCGACCAGTTGCCTGCCCTTCCTTCCATTATCCGTCACCGAGACAAACTGAACAAAGTTCTGAGGTCGACCTTGTAAAGATAAGGATTCAGTTCTGTCTGCTGTTTACCTTTGCTCCTGCGTGCACTGCCCTTCTCTCCACATTTATGTGTTTGTTTGTTTGTCTATCTAATCTTTTGGGTTTTTATTTCTAATGAGGTCGACCAGTTGTCTATTTATTATTTTTTTTTACTACGCATCAAGCTGCCCTGCTTGTATTTGCTCCTGTGTGCTCGCGCACTCTCGCCTTTTCCACTTATTTTTATTTTTGATTTATTTTTGATTTATTTTGTCAATTTAAAAAAAAAATACGCATCGTGCTGTGCTGTTTGTTTTTGCTTGCGTGCATTCGCGCGCTCTCGCTTTCTCCACTTTACAATTTTTTTGTTATTATTTATCTATTCCTGAGAGTTTATCTTATTTTTTATTTGTTTATTTAAATGAAGTCGACCAGTTGCCTGCCCTTCTTTCCATTATCCGTCACCGAGACAAACTGAACAAAGTTCTGAGGTCGACCTTGTAAAGATAAGGATTCAGGTCTGTCTGCTGTTTACCTTTGCTCCTGCGCACACTGCCCTTCTCTCCACATTTATGTGTTTGTTTGTTTGTCTATCTAATCTTTTGGGTTTTTCTTTCTAATGAGGTCGACCAGTTGTCTATTTATTATTTTTTTTACTACGCATCAAGCTGCGCTGCTTGTCTTTGCTCTTGTGTGCTCGCGCACTCTCGCCTTTTCCACTTATTTTTATGTTTGATTTATTTTTGATTTATTTTGTCAATTTAAAAAAAAATACGCATCGTGCTGTGCTGTTTGTGTTTGCTTGAGTGCATTCGCGCGCTCTCGCTTTCTCCACTTTACAATTTTTTTGTTATTATTTATCTATTCCTGAGAGTTTATCTTATTTTTTATTTGTTTATTGAAATGAAGTCGACCAGTTGCATGCCCTTCCTTCCATTATTCGTCACCGAGACAAACTGAACAAAGTTCTGAGGTCGACCTTGTAAAGATAAGGATTCAGGTCTGTCTGCTGTTTACCTTTGCTCCTGCGCGCACTGCCCTTCTCTCCACATTTATGTGTTTGTTTGTTTGTCTATCTAATCTTTTGGGTTTTTATTTCTAATGAGGTCGACCAGTTGTCTATTTATTTTTTTTTTACTACGCATCAAGCTGCGCTGCTTGTCTTTGCTCCTGTGTGCTCGTGCACTCTCGCCTTTTCCACTTATTTTTATTTTTGATTTATTTTTGATTTATTTTGTCAATTTTAAAAAAAAATACGCATCGTGCTGTGCTGTGTGTGTTTGCTTGAGTGCATTCGCGCGCTCTCGCTTTCTCCACTTTACAATTTATTTGTTATTATTTATCTATTCCTGAGAGTTTATCTTTTTTTTTATTTGTTTATTTAAATGAAGTCGACCAGTTGCCTGCCCTTCCTTCCATTATCCGTCACCGAGACCAACTGAACAAAGTTCTGAGATCGACCTTGTAAAGATAAGGATTCAGGTCTGTCTGCTGTTTACCTTTGCTCCTGCGCGCACTGCCCTTCTCTCCACATTTATGTGTTTGTTTGTTTGTCTATGTAATCATTTGGGTTTTTATTTCTAATGAGGTCGACCAGTTGTCTATTTATTATTTTTTTTACTACGCATCAAGCTGCGCTGCTTGTCTTTGCTCCTGTGTGCTCATGCACTCTCGCCTTTTCCACTTATTTTTATTTTTGATTTATTTTTGATTTATTTTGTGAATTTAAAAAAAAATACGCATCGTGCTGTGCTGTTTGTGTTTGCTTGAGTGCATTCGCGCGCTCTCGCTTTCTCCACTTTACAATTTTTTTGTTATTATTTATCTATTCCTGAGAGTTTATCTTATTTTTTATTTGTTTATTTAAATGAAGTCGACCAGTTGCCTGCCCTTCCTTCCATTATCCGTCACCGAGACAAACTGAACAAAGTTCTGAGGTCGACCTTGTAAAGATAAGGATTCAGGTCTGTCTGCTGTTTACCTTTGCTCCTGCGCGCACTGCCCTTCTCTCCACATTTATGTGTTTGTTTGTTTGTCTATCTAATCTTTTGGGTTTTTATTTCTAATGAGGTCGACCAGTTGTCTATTTATTATTTTTTTTACTACGCATCAAGCTGCGCTGCTTGTCTTTGCTCCTGTGTGCTCGCGCACTCTCGCCTTTTCCACTTATTTTTATTTTTGATTTATTTTTGATTTATTTTGTCAATTTAAAAAAAATACACATCGTGCTGTGCTGTTTGTGTTTGCTTGAGTGCATTCGCGCGCTCTCGCTTTCTCCACTTTACAATTTTTTTGTTATTATTTATCTATTCCTGAGAGTTTATCTTATTTTTTATTTGTTTATTTAAATGAAGTCGACCAGTTGCCTGCCCTTCCTTCCATTATCCGTCACCGAGACCAACTGAACAAAGTTCTGAGGTCGACCTTGTAAAGATAAGGATTCAGGTCTGTCTGCTGTTTACCTTTGCTCCTGCGCGCACTGCCCTTCTCTCCATATTTATGTGTTTGTTTGTTTGTCTATCTAATCTTTTGGGTTTTTATTTCTAATGAGGTCGACCAGTTGTCTATTTATTATTTTTTTTACTACGCATCAAGCTGCGCTGCTTGTCTTTGCTCCTGTGTGCTCGCGCACTCTCGTCTTTTCCACTTATTTTTATTTTTGATTATTTTTGATTTATTTTGTCAATTTTTAAAAAAAAACGCATCGTGCTGTGCTGTTTGTGTTTGCTTGAGTGCATTCGCGCGCTCTCGCTTTCTCCACTTTACAATTTTTTTGTTATTATTTATCTATTCCTGAGAGTTTATCTTATTTTTTATTTGTTTATTGAAATGAAGTCGACCAGTTGCCTGCCCTTCCTTCCATTATCCGTCACCGAGACAAACTGAACAAAGTTCTGAGGTCGACCTTGTAAAGATAAGGATTCAGGTCTGTCTGCTGTTTACCTTTGCTCCTGCGCGCACTGCCCTTCTCTCCACATTTATGTGTTTGTTTGTTTGTCTATCTAATCTTTTGGGTTTTTATTTCTAATGAGGTCGACCAGTTGTCTATTTATTATTTTTTTTACTACGCATCAAGCTGCGCTGCTTGTCTTTGCTCCTGTGTGCTCGCGCACTCTCGCCTTTTCCACTTATTTTTATTTTTATTTTTGATTTATTTTGTCAATTTAAAAAAAAAATACGCATCGTGCTGTGCTGTTTGTGTTTGCTTGAGTGCATTCGCGCGCTCTCGCTTTCTCCACTTTACAATTTTTTTGTTATTATTTATCTATTCCTGAGAGTTTATCTTATTTTTTATTTGTTTATTTAAATGAAGTCGACCAGTTGCCTGCCCTTCCTTCCATTATCCGTCACCGAGACAAACTGAACAAAGTTCTGAGGTCGACCTTGTAAAGATAAGGATTCAGGTCTGTCTGCTGTTTACCTTTGCTCCTGCGCGCACTGCCCTTCTCTCCACATTTATGTGTTTGTTTGTTTGTCTATCTAATCTTTTGGGTTTTTATTTCTAATGAGGTCGACCAGTTGTCTATTTATTATTTTTTTTACTACGCATCAAGCTGCGCTGCTTGTCTTTGCTCCTGTGTGCTCGCGCACTCTCGCCTTTTCCACTTATTTTTATTTTTGATTTATTTTTGATTTATTTTGTCAATTTTAAAAAAAATACGCATCGTGCTGTGCTGTTTGTGTTTGCTTGAGTGCATTCGCGCGCTCTCGCTTTCTCCACTTTACAATTTTTTTGTTATTATTTATCTATTCCTGAGAGTTTATCTTATTTTTTATTTGTTTATTTAAATGAAGTCGACCAGTTGCCTGCCCTTCCTTCCATTATCCGTCACCGAGACAAACTGAACAAAGTTCTGAGGTCGACCTTGTAAAGATAAGGATTCAGGTCTGTCTGCTGTTTACCTTTGCTCCTGCGCGCACTGCCCTTCTCTCCCATTTATGTGTTTGTTTGTTTGTCTATCTAATCATTTGGGTTTTTATTTCTAATGAGGTCGACCAGTTGTCTATTTATTATTTTTTTTACTACGCATCAAGCTGCGCTGCTTGTCTTTGCTCCTGTGTGCTCGCGCACTCTCGCCTTTTCCACTTATTTTTATTTTTGATTCATTTTTGATTTATTTTGTCAATTTAAAAAAAATACGCATCGTGCTGTGCTGTTTGTGTTTGCTTGAGTGCATTCGCGCGCTCTCGCTTTCTCCACTTTACAATTTTTTTGTTATTATTTATCTATTCCTGAGAGTTTATCTTATTTTTTATTTGTTTATTTAAATGAAGTCGACCAGTTGCCTGCCCTTCCTTCCATTATCCGTCACCGAGACAAACTGAACAAAGTTCTGAGGTCGACCTTGTAAAGATAAGGATTCAGGTCTGTCTGCTGTTTACCTTTGCTCCTGCGCGCACTGCCCTTCTCTCCACATTTATGTGTTTGTTTGTTTGTCTATCTAATCTTTTGGGTTTTTATTTCTAATGAGGTCGACCAGTTGTCTATTTATTATTTTTTTTACTACGCATCAAGCTGCGCTGCTTGTCTTTGCTCCTGTGTGCTCGCGCACTCTCGCCTTTTCCACTTATTTTTATTTGATTATTTTTGATTTATTTTGTCAATTTTAAAAAAAATACGCATCGTGCTGTGCTGTTTGTGTTTGCTTGAGTGCATTCGCGCGCTCTCGCTTTCTCCACTTTACAATTTTTTTGTTATTATTTATCTATTCCTGAGAGTTTATCTTATTTTTTATTTGTTTATTTAAATGAAGTCGACCAGTTGCCTGCCCTTCCTTCCATTATCCGTCACCGAGACAAACTGAACAAAGTTCTGAGGTCGACCTTGTAAAGATAAGGATTCAGGTCTGTCTGCTGTTTACCTTTGCTCCTGTGCGCACTGCCCTTCTCTCCACATTTATGTGTTTGTTTGTTTGTCTATCTAATCTTTTGGGTTTTTATTTCTAATGAGGTCGACCAGTTGTCTATTTATTATTTTTTTTACTACGCATCAAGCTGCGCTGCTTGTCTTTGCTCCTGTGTGCTCGCGCACTCTCGCCTTTTCCACTTATTTTTATTTTTGATTTATTTTTGATTTATTTTGTCAATTTAAAAAAAATACGCATCGTGCTGTGCTGTTTGTGTTTGCTTGAGTGCATTCGCGCGCTCTCGCTTTCTCCACTTTACAATTTTTTTGTTATTATTTATCTATTCCTGAGAGTTTATCTTATTTTTTATTTGTTTATTTAAATGAAGTCGACCAGTTGCCTGCCCTTCCTTCCATTATCCGTCACCGAGACAAACTGAACAAAGTTCTGAGGTCGACCTTGTAAAGATAAGGATTCAGGTCTGTCTGCTGTTTACCTTTGCTCCTGCGCGCACTGCCCTTCTCTCCACATTTATGTGTTTGTTTGTTTGTCTATCTAATCTTTTGGGTTTTTATTTCTAATGAGGTCGACCAGTTGTCTATTTATTATTTTTTTTACTACGCATCAAGCTGCGCTGCTTGTCTTTGCTCCTGTGTGCTCGCGCACTCTCGCCTTTTCCACTTATTTTTATTTTTGATTTATTTTTGATTTATTTTGTCAATTTAAAAAAAAATACGCATCGTGCTGTGCTGTTTGTGTTTGCTTGAGTGCATTCGCGCGCTCTCGCTTTCTCCACTTTACAATTTTTTTGTTATTATTTATCTATTCCTGAGAGTTTATCTTATTTTTTATTTGTTTATTTAAATGAAGTCGACCAGTTGCCTGCCCTTCCTTCCATTATCCGTCACCGAGACAAACTGAACAAAGTTCTGAGGTCGACCTTGTAAAGATAAGGATTCAGGTCTGTCTGCTGTTTACCTTTGCTCCTGCGCGCACTGCCCTTCTCTCCACATTTATGTGTTTGTTTGTTTGTCTATCTAATCTTTTGGGTTTTTATTTCTAATGAGGTCGACCAGTTGTCTATTTATTATTTTTTTTACTACGCATCAAGCTGCGCTGCTTGTCTTTGCTCCTGTGTGCTCGCGCACTCTCGCCTTTTCCACTTATTTTTATTTTTGATTATTTTTGATTTATTTTGTCAATTTTAAAAAAAAATACGCATCGTGCTGTGCTGTTTGTGTTTGCTTGAGTGCATTCGCGCGCTCTCGCTTTCTCCACTTTACAATTTTTTTGTTATTATTTATCTATTCCTGAGAGTTTATCTTATTTTTTATTTGTTTATTTAAATGAAGTCGACCAGTTGCCTGCCCTTCCTTCCATTATCCGTCACCGAGACAAACTGAACAAAGTTCTGAGGTCGACCTTGTAAAGATAAGGATTCAGGTCTGTCTGCTGTTTACCTTTGCTCCTGCGCGCACTGCCCTTCTCTCCACATTTATGTGTTTGTTTGTTTGTCTATCTAATCTTTTGGGTTTTTATTTCTAATGAGGTCGACCAGTTGTCTATTTATTATTTTTTTTACTACGCATCAAGCTGCGCTGCTTGTCTTTGCTCCTGTGTGCTCGCGCACTCTCGCCTTTTCCACTTATTTTTATTTTTGATTATTTTTGATTTATTTTGTCAATTTAAAAAAAAATACGCATCGTGCTGTGCTGTTTGTGTTTGCTTGAGTGCATTCGCGCGCTCTCGCTTTCTCCACTTTACAATTTTTTTGTTATTATTTATCTATTCCTGAGAGTTTATCTTATTTTTTATTTGTTTATTTAAATGAAGTCGACCAGTTGCCTGCCCTTCCTTCCATTATCCGTCACCGAGACAAACTGAACAAAGTTCTGAGGTCGACCTTGTAAAGATAAGGATTCAGGTCTGTCTGCTGTTTACCTTTGCTCCTGCGCGCACTGCCCTTCTCTCCACATTTATGTGTTTGTTTGTTTGTCTATCTAATCTTTTGGGTTTTTATTTCTAATGAGGTCGACCAGTTGTCTATTTATTATTTTTTTTACTACGCATCAAGCTGCGCTGCTTGTCTTTGCTCCTGTGTGCTCGCGCACTCTCGCCTTTTCCACTTATTTTTATTTTTGATTTATTTTTGATTTATTTTGTCAATTTAAAAAAAATACACATCGTGCTGTGCTGTTTGTGTTTGCTTGAGTGCATTCGCGCGCTCTCGCTTTCTCCACTTTACAATTTTTTTGTTATTATTTATCTATTCCTGAGAGTTTATCTTATTTTTTATTTGTTTATTTAAATGAAGTCGACCAGTTGCCTGCCCTTCCTTCCATTATCCGTCACCGAGAAACTGAACAAAGTTCTGAGGTCGACCTTGTAAAGATAAGGATTCAGGTCTGTCTGCTGTTTACCTTTTCTCCTGCGCGCACTACCCTTCTCTCCACATTTATGTGTTTGTTTGTTTGTCTATCTAATCTTTTGGGTTTTTATTTCTAATGAGGTCGACCAGTTGTCTATTTATTATTTTTTTTACTACGCATCAAGCTGCGCTGCTTGTCTTTGCTCCTGTGTGCTCGCGCACTCTCGTCTTTTCCACTTATTTTTATTTTTGATTTATTTTTGATTTATTTTGTCAATTTAAAAAAAATACACATCGTGCTGTGCTGTTTGTGTTTGCTTGAGTGCATTCGCGCGCTCTCGCTTTCTCCACTCTACAATTTTTTTGTTATTATTTATCTATTCCTGAGAGTTTATCTTATTTTTTATTTGTTTATTTAAATGAAGTCGACCAGTTGCCTGCCCTTCCTTCCATTATCCGTCACCGAGACAAACTGAACAAAGTTCTGAGGTCGACCTTGTAAAGATAAGGATTCAGGTCTGTCTGCTGTTTACCTTTGCTCCTGCGCGCACTGCCCTTCTCTCCACATTTATGTGTTTGTTTGTTTGTCTATCTAATCTTTTGGGTTTTTATTTCTAATGAGGTCGACCAGTTGTCTATTTATTATTTTTTTTACTACGCATCAAGCTGCGCTGCTTGTCTTTGCTCCTGTGTGCTCGCGCACTCTCGCCTTTTCCACTTATTTTTATTTTTGATTTATTTTTGATTTATTTTGTCAATTTAAAAAAAATACGCATCGTGCTGTGCTGTTTGTGTTTGCTTGAGTGCATTCGCGCGCTCTCGCTTTCTCCACTTTACAATTTTTTTGTTATTATTTATCTATTCCTGAGAGTTTATCTTATTTTTTATTTGTTTATTTAAATGAAGTCGACCAGTTGCCTGCCCTTCCTTCCATTATCCGTCACCGAGACAAACTGAACAAAGTTCTGAGGTCGACCTTGTAAAGATAAGGATTCAGGTCTGTCTGCTGTTTACCTTTGCTCCTGCGCGCACTGCCCTTCTCTCCACATTTATGTGTTTGTTTGTTTGTCTATCTAATCTTTTGGGTTTTTATTTCTAATGAGGTCGACCAGTTGTCTATTTATTATTTTTTTTACTACGCATCAAGCTGCGCTGCTTGTCTTTGCTCCTGTGTGCTCGCGCACTCTCGCCTTTTCCACTTATTTTTATTTTTGTTTTATTTTTGATTTATTTTGTCAATTTAAAAAAAATACGCATCGTGCTGTGCTGTTTGTGTTTGCTTGAGTGCATTCGCGCGCTCTCGCTTTCTCCACTTTACAATTTTTTTGTTATTATTTATCTATTCCTGAGAGTTTATCTTATTTTTTATTTGTTTATTTAAATGAAGTCGACCAGTTGCCTGCCCTTCCTTCCATTATCCGTCACCGAGACAAACTGAACAAAGTTCTGAGGTCGACCTTGTAAAGATAAGGATTCAGGTCTGTCTGCTGTTTACCTTTGCTCCTGCGCGCACTGCCCTTCTCTCCACATTTATGTGTTTTTTGTTTGTCTATCTAATCATTTGGGTTTTTATTTCTAATGAGGTCGACCAGTTGTCTATTTATTATTTTTTTTACTACGCATCAAGCTGCGCTGCTTGTCTTTGCTCCTGTGTGCTCGCGCACTCTCGCCTTTTCCACTTATTTTTATTTTTGATTTATTTTTGATTTATTTTGTCAATTTTTAAAAAAATACGCATCGTGCTGTGCTGTTTGTGTTTGCTTGAGTGCATTCGCGCGCTCTCGCTTTCTCCACTTTACAATTTTTTTGTTATTATTTATCTATTCCTGAGAGTTTATCTTATTTTTTATTTGTTTATTTAAATGAAGTCGACCAGTTGCCTGCCCTTCCTTCCATTATCCGTCACCGAGACAAACTGAACAAAGTTCTGAGGTCGACCTTGTAAAGATAAGGATTCAGGTCTGTCTGCTGTTTACCTTTGCTCCTGCGCGCACTGCCCTTCTCTCCACATTTATGTGTTTGTTTGTTTGTCTATCTAATCTTTTGGGTTTTTATTTCTAATGAGGTCGACCAGTTGTCTATTTATTATTTTTTTTACTACGCATCAAGCTGCGCTGCTTGTCTTTGCTCCTGTGTGCTCGCGCACTCTCGCCTTTTCCACTTATTTTTATTTTGATTTATTTTTGATTTATTTTGTCAATTTAAAAAAAAATACGCATCGTGCTGTGCTGTTTGTGTTTGCTTGAGTGCATTCGCGCGCTCTCGCTTTCTCCACTTTACAATTTTTTTGTTATTATTTATCTATTCCTGAGAGTTTATCTTATTTTTTATTTGTTTATTTAAATGAAGTCGACCAGTTGCCTGCCCTTCCTTCCATTATCCGTCACCGAGACAAACTGAACAAAGTTCTGAGGTCGACCTTGTAAAGATAAGGATTCAGGTCTGTCTGCTGTTTACCTTTGCTCCTGCGCACACTGCCCTTCTCTCCACATTTATGTGTTTGTTTGTTTGTCTATCTAATCTTTTGGGTTTTTATTTCTAATGAGGTCGACCAGTTGTCTATTTATTATTTTTTTTACTACGCATCAAGCTGCGCTGCTTGTCTTTGCTCCTGTGTGCTCGCGCACTCTCGCCTTTTCCACTTATTTTTATTTTTGATTTATTTTTGATTTATTTTGTCAATTTTAAAAAAAAATACGCATCGTGCTGTGCTGTTTGTGTTTGCTTGAGTGCATTCGCGCGCTCTCGCTTTCTCCACTTTACAATTTTTTTGTTATTATTTATCTATTCCTGAGAGTTTATCTTATTTTTTATTTGTTTATTTAAATGAAGTCGACCAGTTGCCTGCCCTTCCTTCCATTATCCGTCACCGAGACAAACTGAACAAAGTTCTGAGGTCGACCTTGTAAAGATAAGGATTCAGGTCTGTCTGCTGTTTACCTTTGCTCCTGCGCGCACTGCCCTTCTCTCCACATTTATGTGTTTGTTTGTTTGTCTATCTAATCTTTTGGGTTTTTATTTCTAATGAGGTCGACCAGTTGTCTATTTATTATTTTTTTTACTACGCATCAAGCTGCGCTGCTTGTCTTTGCTCCTGTGTGCTCGCGCACTCTCGCCTTTTCCACTTATTTTTATTTTTGATTTATTTTTATTTATTTTGTCAATTTAAAAAAAATACGCATCGTGCTGTGCTGTTTGTGTTTGCTTGAGTGCATTCGCGCGCTCTCGCTTTCTCCACTTTACAATTTTTTTGTTATTATTTATCTATTCCTGAGAGTTTATCTTATTTTTTATTTGTTTATTTAAATGAAGTCGACCAGTTGCCTGCCCTTCCTTCCATTATCCGTCACCGAGACAAACTGAACAAAGTTCTGAGGTCGACCTTGTAAAGATAAGGATTCAGGTCTGTCTGCTGTTTACCTTTGCTCCTGCGCGCACTGCCCTTCTCTCCACATTTATGTGTTTGTTTGTTTGTCTATCTAATCTTTTGGGTTTTTATTTCTAATGAGGTCGACCAGTTGTCTATTTATTATTTTTTTTACTACGCATCAAGCTGCGCTGCTTGTCTTTGCTCCTGTGTGCTCGCGCACTCTCGCCTTTTCCACTTATTTTTATTTTTGATTTATTTTGTCAATTTTAAAAAAAATACGCATCGTGCTGTGCTGTTTGTGTTTGCTTGAGTGCATTCGCGCGCTCTCGCTTTCTCCACTTTACAATTTTTTTGTTATTATTTATCTATTCCTGAGAGTTTATCTTATTTTTTATTTGTTTATTTAAATGAAGTCGACCAGTTGCCTGCCCTTCCTTCCATTATCCGTCACCGAGACAAACTGAACAAAGTTCTGAGGTCGACCTTGTAAAGATAAGGATTCAGGTCTGTCTGCTGTTTACCTTTGCTCCTGCGCGCACTGCCCTTCTCTCCACATTTATGTGTTTGTTTGTTTGTCTATCTAATCTTTTGGGTTTTTATTTCTAATGAGGTCGACCAGTTGTCTATTTATTATTTTTTTTACTACGCATCAAGCTGCGCTGCTTGTCTTTGCTCCTGTGTGCTCGCGCACTCTCGCCTTTTCCACTTATTTTTATTTTTGATTTATTTTTGATTTATTTTGTCAATTTTAAAAAAAAATACGCATCGTGCTGTGCTGTTTGTGTTTGCTTGAGTGCATTCGCGCGCTCTCGCTTTCTCCACTTTACAATTTTTTTGTTATTATTTATCTATTCCTGAGAGTTTATCTTATTTTTTATTTGTTTATTTAAATGAAGTCGACCAGTTGCCTGCCCTTCCTTCCATTATCCGTCACCGAGACAAACTGAACAAAGTTCTGAGGTCGACCTTGTAAAGATAAGGATTCAGGTCTGTCTGCTGTTTACCTTTGCTCCTGCGCGCACTGCCCTTCTCTCCACATTTATGTGTTTGTTTGTTTGTCTATCTAATCTTTTGGGTTTTTATTTCTAATGAGGTCGACCAGTTGTCTATTTATTATTTTTTTTACTACGCATCAAGCTGCGCTGCTTGTCTTTGCTCCTGTGTGCTCGCGCACTCTCGCCTTTTCCACTTATTTTTATTTTTGATTTATTTTTGATTTATTTTGTCAATTTAAAAAAAAATACGCATCGTGCTGTGCTGTTTGTGTTTGCTTGAGTGCATTCGCGCGCTCTCGCTTTCTCCACTTTACAATTTTTTTGTTATTATTTATCTATTCCTGAGAGTTTATCTTATTTTTTATTTGTTTATTTAAATGAAGTCGACCAGTTGCCTGCCCTTCCTTCCATTATCCGTCACCGAGACAAACTGAACAAAGTTCTGAGGTCGACCTTGTAAAGATAAGGATTCAGGTCTGTCTGCTGTTTACCTTTGCTCCTGCGCGCACTGCCCTTCTCTCCACATTTATGTGTTTGTTTGTTTGTCTATCTAATCTTTTGGGTTTTTATTTCTAATGAGGTCGACCAGTTGTCTATTTATTTTTTTTTTACTACGCATCAAGCTGCGCTGCTTGTCTTTGCTCCTGTGTGCTCGCGCACTCTCGCCTTTTCCACTTATTTTTATTTTTGATTTATTTTTGATTTATTTTGTCAATTTAAAAAAAAATACGCATCGTGCTGTGCTGTTTGTGTTTGCTTGAGTGCATTCGCGCGCTCTCGCTTTCTCCACTTTACAATTTTTTTGTTATTATTTATCTATTCCTGAGAGTTTATCTTATTTTTTATTTGTTTATTTAAATGAAGTCGACCAGTTGCCTGCCCTTCCTTCCATTATCCGTCACCGAGACAAACTGAACAAAGTTCTGAGGTCGACCTTGTAAAGATAAGGATTCAGGTCTGTCTGCTGTTTACCTTTGCTCCTGCGCGCACTGCCCTTCTCTCCACATTTATGTGTTTGTTTGTTTGTCTATCTAATCTTTTGGGTTTTTATTTCTAATGAGGTCGACCAGTTGTCTATTTATTATTTTTTTTACTACGCATCAAGCTGCGCTGCTTGTCTTTGCTCCTGTGTGCTCGCGCACTCTCGCCTTTTCCACTTATTTTTATTTTTGATTTATTTTTGATTTATTTTGTCAATTTTAAAAAAAAATACGCATCGTGCTGTGCTGTTTGTGTTTGCTTGAGTGCATTCGCGCGCTCTCGCTTTCTCCACTTTACAATTTTTTTGTTATTATTTATCTATTCCTGAGAGTTTATCTTATTTTTTATTTGTTTATTTAAATGAAGTCGACCAGTTGCCTGCCCTTCCTTCCATTATCCGTCACCGAGACAAACTGAACAAAGTTCTGAGGTCGACCTTGTAAAGATAAGGATTCAGGTCTGTCTGCTGTTTACCTTTGCTCCTGCGCGCACTGCCCTTCTCTCCACATTTATGTGTTTGTTTGTTTGTCTATCTAATCTTTTGGGTTTTTATTTCTAATGAGGTCGACCAGTTGTCTATTTATTATTTTTTTTACTACGCATCAAGCTGCGCTGCTTGTCTTTGCTCCTGTGTGCTCGCGCACTCTCGCCTTTTCCACTTATTTTTATTTTTGATTTATTTTTGATTTATTTTGTCAATTTAAAAAAAAATACGCATCGTGCTGTGCTGTTTGTGTTTGCTTGAGTGCATTCGCGCGCTCTCGCTTTCTCCACTTTACAATTTTTTTGTTATTATTTATCTATTCCTGAGAGTTTATCTTATTTTTTATTTGTTTATTTAAATGAAGTCGACCAGTTGCCTGCCCTTCCTTCCATTATCCGTCACCGAGACAAACTGAACAAAGTTCTGAGGTCGACCTTGTAAAGATAAGGATTCAGGTCTGTCTGCTGTTTACCTTTGCTCCTGCGCGCACTGCCCTTCTCTCCACATTTATGTGTTTGTTTGTTTGTCTATCTAATCTTTTGGGTTTTTATTTCTAATGAGGTCGACCAGTTGTCTATTTATTATTTTTTTTACTACGCATCAAGCTGCGCTGCTTGTCTTTGCTCCTGTGTGCTCGCGCACTCTCGCCTTTTCCACTTATTTTTATTTTTGATTTATTTTTGATTTATTTTGTCAATTTAAAAAAAATACGCATCGTGCTGTGCTGTTTGTGTTTGCTTGAGTGCATTCGCGCGCTCTCGCTTTCTCCACTTTACAATTTTTTTGTTATTATTTATCTATTCCTGAGAGTTTATCTTATTTTTTATTTGTTTATTTAAATGAAGTCGACCAGTTGCCTGCCCTTCCTTCCATTATCCGTCACCGAGACAAACTGAACAAAGTTCTGAGGTCGACCTTGTAAAGATAAGGATTCAGGTCTGTCTGCTGTTTACCTTTGCTCCTGCGCGCACTGCCCTTCTCTCCACATTTATGTGTTTGTTTGTTTGTCTATCTAATCTTTTGGGTTTTTATTTCTAATGAGGTCGACCAGTTGTCTATTTATTATTTTTTTTACTACGCATCAAGCTGCGCTGCTTGTCTTTGCTCCTGTGTGCTCGCGCACTCTCGCCTTTTCCACTTATTTTTATTTTTATTTTTGATTTATTTTGTCAATTTAAAAAAAAATACGCATCGTGCTGTGCTGTTTGTGTTTGCTTGAGTGCATTCGCGCGCTCTCGCTTTCTCCACTTTACAATTTTTTTGTTATTATTTATCTATTCCTGAGAGTTTATCTTATTTTTTATTTGTTTATTTAAATGAAGTCGACCAGTTGCCTGCCCTTCCTTCCATTATCCGTCACCGAGACAAACTGAACAAAGTTCTGAGGTCGACCTTGTAAAGATAAGGATTCAGGTCTGTCTGCTGTTTACCTTTGCTCCTGCGCGCACTGCCCTTCTCTCCACATTTATGTGTTTGTTTGTTTGTCTATCTAATCTTTTGGGTTTTTATTTCTAATGAGGTCGACCAGTTGTCTATTTATTATTTTTTTTACTACGCATCAAGCTGCGCTGCTTGTCTTTGCTCCTGTGTGCTCGCGCACTCTCGCCTTTTCCACTTATTTTTATTTTTGATTTATTTTTGATTTATTTTGTCAATTTTAAAAAAAAATACGCATCGTGCTGTGCTGTTTGTGTTTGCTTGAGTGCATTCGCGCGCTCTCGCTTTCTCCACTTTACAATTTTTTTGTTATTATTTATCTATTCCTGAGAGTTTATCTTATTTTTTATTTGTTTATTTAAATGAAGTCGACCAGTTGCCTGCCCTTCCTTCCATTATCCGTCACCGAGACAAACTGAACAAAGTTCTGAGGTCGACCTTGTAAAGATAAGGATTCAGGTCTGTCTGCTGTTTACCTTTGCTCCTGCGCGCACTGCCCTTCTCTCCACATTTATGTGTTTGTTTGTTTGTCTATCTAATCTTTTGGGTTTTTATTTCTAATGAGGTCGACCAGTTGTCTATTTATTATTTTTTTTACTACGCATCAAGCTGCGCTGCTTGTCTTTGCTCCTGTGTGCTCGCGCACTCTCGCCTTTTCCACTTATTTTTATTTTTGATTTATTTTTGATTTATTTTGTCAATTTAAAAAAAATACGCATCGTGCTGTGCTGTTTGTGTTTGCTTGAGTGCATTCGCGCGCTCTCGCTTTCTCCACTTTACAATTTTTTTGTTATTATTTATCTATTCCTGAGAGTTTATCTTATTTTTTATTTGTTTATTTAAATGAAGTCGACCAGTTGCCTGCCCTTCCTTCCATTATCCGTCACCGAGACAAACTGAACAAAGTTCTGAGGTCGACCTTGTAAAGATAAGGATTCAGGTCTGTCTGCTGTTTACCTTTGCTCCTGCGCGCACTGCCCTTCTCTCCACATTTATGTGTTTGTTTGTTTGTCTATCTAATCTTTTGGGTTTTTATTTCTAATGAGGTCGACCAGTTGTCTATTTATTATTTTTTTTACTACGCATCAAGCTGCGCTGCTTGTCTTTGCTCCTGTGTGCTCGCGCACTCTCGCCTTTTCCACTTATTTTTATTTTTGATTTATTTTGTCAATTTTACAAAAAAAATACGCATCGTGCTGTGCTGTTTGTGTTTGCTTGAGTGCATTCGCGCGCTCTCGCTTTCTCCACTTTACAATTTTTTTGTTATTATTTATCTATTCCTGAGAGTTTATCTTATTTTTTATTTGTTTATTTAAATGAAGTCGACCAGTTGCCTGCCCTTCCTTCCATTATCCGTCACCGAGACAAACTGAACAAAGTTCTGAGGTCGACCTTGTAAAGATAAGGATTCAGGTCTGTCTGCTGTTTACCTTTGCTCCTGCGCGCACTGCCCTTCTCTCCACATTTATGTGTTTGTTTGTTTGTCTATCTAATCTTTTGGGTTTTTATTTCTAATGAGGTCGACCAGTTGTCTATTTATTATTTTTTTTACTACGCATCAAGCTGCGCTGCTTGTCTTTGCTCCTGTGTGCTCGCGCACTCTCGCCTTTTCCACTTATTTTATTTTTGATTTATTTTTGATTTATTTTGTCAATTTTAAAAAAAAATACGCATCGTGCTGTGCTGTTTGTGTTTGCTTGAGTGCATTCGCGCGCTCTCGCTTTCTCCACTTTACAATTTTTTTGTTATTATTTATCTATTCCTGAGAGTTTATCTTATTTTTTATTTGTTTATTTAAATGAAGTCGACCAGTTGCCTGCCCTTCCTTCCATTATCCGTCACCGAGACAAACTGAACAAAGTTCTGAGGTCGACCTTGTAAAGATAAGGATTCAGGTCTGTCTGCTGTTTACCTTTGCTCCTGCGCACACTGCCCTTCTCTCCACATTTATGTGTTTGTTTGTTTGTCTATCTAATCTTTTGGGTTTTTATTTCTAATGAGGTCGACCAGTTGTCTATTTATTATTTTTTTTACTACGCATCAAGCTGCGCTGCTTGTCTTTGCTCCTGTGTGCTCGCGCACTCTCGCCTTTTCCACTTATTTTTATTTTTGATTTATTTTTGATTTATTTTGTCAATTTAAAAAAAAATACGCATCGTGCTGTGCTGTTTGTGTTTGCTTGAGTGCATTCGCGCGCTCTCGCTTTCTCCACTTTACAATTTTTTTGTTATTATTTATCTATTCCTGAGAGTTTATCTTATTTTTTATTTGTTTATTTAAATGAAGTCGACCAGTTGCCTGCCCTTCCTTCCATTATCCGTCACCGAGACAAACTGAACAAAGTTCTGAGGTCGACCTTGTAAAGATAAGGATTCAGGTCTGTCTGCTGTTTACCTTTGCTCCTGCGCGCACTGCCCTTCTCTCCACATTTATGTGTTTGTTTGTTTGTCTATCTAATCTTTTGGGTTTTTATTTCTAATGAGGTCGACCAGTTGTCTATTTATTTTTTTTTTACTACGCATCAAGCTGCGCTGCTTGTCTTTGCTCCTGTGTGCTCGCGCACTCTCGCCTTTTCCACTTATTTTTATTTTTGATTTATTTTTGATTTATTTTGTCAATTTTAAAAAAAAATACGCATCGTGCTGTGCTGTTTGTGTTTGCTTGAGTGCATTCGCGCGCTCTCGCTTTCTCCACTTTACAATTTTTTGTTATTATTTATCTATTCCTGAGAGTTTATCTTATTTTTTATTTGTTTATTTAAATGAAGTCGACCAGTTGCCTGCCCTTCCTTCCATTATCCGTCACCGAGACAAACTGAACAAAGTTCTGAGGTCGACCTTGTAAAGATAAGGATTCAGGTCTGTCTGCTGTTTACCTTTGCTCCTGCGCGCACTGCCCTTCTCTCCACATTTATGTGTTTGTTTGTTTGTCTATCTAATCTTTTGGGTTTTTATTTCTAATGAGGTCGACCAGTTGTCTATTTATTATTTTTTTTACTACGCATCAAGCTGCGCTGCTTGTCTTTGCTCCTGTGTGCTCGCGCACTCTCGCCTTTTCCACTTATTTTTATTTTTGATTTATTTTTGATTTATTTTGTCAATTTAAAAAAAAATACGCATCGTGCTGTGCTGTTTGTGTTTGCTTGAGTGCATTCGCGCGCTCTCGCTTTCTCCACTTTACAATTTTTTTGTTATTATTTATCTATTCCTGAGAGTTTATCTTATTTTTTATTTGTTTATTTAAATGAAGTCGACCAGTTGCCTGCCCTTCCTTCCATTATCCGTCACCGAGACAAACTGAACAAAGTTCTGAGGTCGACCTTGTAAAGATAAGGATTCAGGTCTGTCTGCTGTTTACCTTTGCTCCTGCGCGCACTGCCCTTCTCTCCACATTTATGTGTTTGTTTGTTTGTCTATCTAATCTTTTGGGTTTTTATTTCTAATGAGGTCGACCAGTTGTCTATTTATTATTTTTTTTACTACGCATCAAGCTGCGCTGCTTGTCTTTGCTCCTGTGTGCTCGCGCACTCTCGCCTTTTCCACTTATTTTTATTTTTGATTTATTTTTGATTTATTTTGTCAATTTTAAAAAAAAATACGCATCGTGCTGTGCTGTTTGTGTTTGCTTGAGTGCATTCGCGCGCTCTCGCTTTCTCCACTTTACAATTTTTTTGTTATTATTTATCTATTCCTGAGAGTTTATCTTATTTTTTATTTGTTTATTTAAATGAAGTCGACCAGTTGCCTGCCCTTCCTTCCATTATCCGTCACCGAGACAAACTGAACAAAGTTCTGAGGTCGACCTTGTAAAGATAAGGATTCAGGTCTGTCTGCTGTTTACCTTTGCTCCTGCGCGCACTGCCCTTCTCTCCACATTTATGTGTTTGTTTGTTTGTCTATCTAATCTTTTGGGTTTTTATTTCTAATGAGGTCGACCAGTTGTCTATTTATTATTTTTTTTACTACGCATCAAGCTGCGCTGCTTGTCTTTGCTCCTGTGTGCTCGCGCACTCTCGCCTTTTCCACTTATTTTTATTTTTGATTATTTTTGATTTATTTTGTCAATTTTAAAAAAAAATACGCATCGTGCTGTGCTGTTTGTGTTTGCTTGAGTGCATTCGCGCGCTCTCGCTTTCTCCACTTTACAATTTTTTTGTTATTATTTATCTATTCCTGAGAGTTTATCTTATTTTTTATTTGTTTATTTAAATGAAGTCGACCAGTTGCCTGCCCTTCCTTCCATTATCCGTCACCGAGACAAACTGAACAAAGTTCTGAGGTCGACCTTGTAAAGATAAGGATTCAGGTCTGTCTGCTGTTTACCTTTGCTCCTGCGCGCACTGCCCTTCTCTCCACATTTATGTGTTTGTTTGTTTGTCTATCTAATCTTTTGGGTTTTTATTTCTAATGAGGTCGACCAGTTGTCAATTTATTATTTTTTTTACTACGCATCAAGCTGCGCTGCTTGTCTTTGCTCCTGTGTGCTCGCGCACTCTCGCCTTTTCCACTTATTTTTATTTTTGATTTATTTTGTCAATTTAAAAAAAAATACGCATCGTGCTGTGCTGTTTGTGTTTGCTTGAGTGCATTCGCGCGCTCTCGCTTTCTCCACTTTACAATTTTTTTGTTATTATTTATCTATTCCTGAGAGTTTATCTTATTTTTTATTTGTTTATTTAAATGAAGTCGACCAGTTGCCTGCCCTTCCTTCCATTATCCGTCACCGAGACAAACTGAACAAAGTTCTGAGGTCGACCTTGTAAAGATAAGGATTCAGGTCTGTCTGCTGTTTACCTTTGCTCCTGCGCGCACTGCCCTTCTCTCCACATTTATGTGTTTGTTTGTTTGTCTATCTAATCTTTTGGGTTTTTATTTCTAATGAGGTCGACCAGTTGTCTATTTATTATTTTTTTTACTACGCATCAAGCTGCGCTGCTTGTCTTTGCTCCTGTGTGCTCGCGCACTCTCGCCTTTTCCACTTATTTTTATTTTTGATTTATTTTTGATTTATTTTGTCAATTTTAAAAAAAAATACGCATCGTGCTGTGCTGTTTGTGTTTGCTTGAGTGCATTCGCGCGCTCTCGCTTTCTCCACTTTACAATTTTTTTGTTATTATTTATCTATTCCTGAGAGTTTATCTTATTTTTTATTTGTTTATTTAAATGAAGTCGACCAGTTGCCTGCCCTTCCTTCCATTATCCGTCACCGAGACAAACTGAACAAAGTTCTGAGGTCGACCTTGTAAAGATAAGGATTCAGGTCTGTCTGCTGTTTACCTTTGCTCCTGCGCGCACTGCCCTTCTCTCCACATTTATGTGTTTGTTTGTTTGTCTATCTAATCTTTTGGGTTTTTATTTCTAATGAGGTCGACCAGTTGTCTATTTATTATTTTTTTTACTACGCATCAAGCTGCGCTGCTTGTCTTTGCTCCTGTGTGCTCGCGCACTCTCGCCTTTTCCACTTATTTTTATTTTTGATTTATTTTTGATTTATTTTGTCAATTTTAAAAAAAATACGCATCGTGCTGTGCTGTTTGTGTTTGCTTGAGTGCATTCGCGCGCTCTCGCTTTCTCCACTTTACAATTTTTTTGTTATTATTTATCTATTCCTGAGAGTTTATCTTATTTTTTATTTGTTTATTTAAATGAAGTCGACCAGTTGCCTGCCCTTCCTTCCATTATCCGTCACCGAGACAAACTGAACAAAGTTCTGAGGTCGACCTTGTAAAGATAAGGATTCAGGTCTGTCTGCTGTTTACCTTTGCTCCTGCGCGCACTGCCCTTCTCTCCACATTTATGTGTTTGTTTGTTTGTCTATCTAATCTTTTGGGTTTTTATTTCTAATGAGGTCGACCAGTTGTCTATTTATTATTTTTTTTACTACGCATCAAGCTGCGCTGCTTGTCTTTGCTCCTGTGTGCTCGCGCACTCTCGCCTTTTCCACTTATTTTTATTTTTGATTTATTTTTGATTTATTTTGTCAATTTTTAAAAAAAAATACGCATCGTGCTGTGCTGTTTGTGTTTGCTTGAGTGCATTCGCGCGCTCTCGCTTTCTCCACTTTACAATTTTTTGTTATTATTTATCTATTCCTGAGAGTTTATCTTATTTTTTATTTGTTTATTTAAATGAAGTCGACCAGTTGCCTGCCCTTCCTTCCATTATCCGTCACCGAGACAAACTGAACAAAGTTCTGAGGTCGACCTTGTAAAGATAAGGATTCAGGTCTGTCTGCTGTTTACCTTTGCTCCTGTGCGCACTGCCCTTCTCTCCACATTTATGTGTTTGTTTGTTTGTCTATCTAATCTTTTGGGTTTTTATTTCTAATGAGGTCGACCAGTTGTCTATTTATTATTTTTTTTACTACGCATCAAGCTGCGCTGCTTGTCTTTGCTCCTGTGTGCTCGCGCACTCTCGCCTTTTCCACTTATTTTTATTTTTGATTTATTTTTGATTTATTTTGTCAATTTAAAAAAAATACGCATCGTGCTGTGCTGTTTGTGTTTGCTTGAGTGCATTCGCGCGCTCTCGCTTTCTCCACTTTACAATTTTTTTGTTATTATTTATCTATTCCTGAGAGTTTATCTTATTTTTTATTTGTTTATTTAAATGAAGTCGACCAGTTGCCTGCCCTTCCTTCCATTATCCGTCACCGAGACAAACTGAACAAAGTTCTGAGGTCGACCTTGTAAAGATAAGGATTCAGGTCTGTCTGCTGTTTACCTTTGCTCCTGCGCGCACTGCCCTTCTCTCCACATTTATGTGTTTGTTTGTTTGTCTATCTAATCTTTTGGGTTTTTATTTCTAATGAGGTCGACCAGTTGTCTATTTATTATTTTTTTTACTACGCATCAAGCTGCGCTGCTTGTCTTTGCTCCTGTGTGCTCGCGCACTCTCGCCTTTTCCACTTATTTTTATTTTTGATTTATTTTTGATTTATTTTGTCAATTTTAAAAAAAAATACGCATCGTGCTGTGCTGTTTGTGTTTGCTTGAGTGCATTCGCGCGCTCTCGCTTTCTCCACTTTACAATTTTTTTGTTATTATTTATCTATTCCTGAGAGTTTATCTTATTTTTTATTTGTTTATTTAAATGAAGTCGACCAGTTGCCTGCCCTTCCTTCCATTATCCGTCACCGAGAAACTGAACAAAGTTCTGAGGTCGACCTTGTAAAGATAAGGATTCAGGTCTGTCTGCTGTTTACCTTTGCTCCTGCGCGCACTGCCCTTCTCTCCACATTTATGTGTTTGTTTGTTTGTCTATCTAATCTTTTGGGTTTTTATTTCTAATGAGGTCGACCAGTTGTCTATTTATTATTTTTTTTACTACGCATCAAGCTGCGCTGCTTGTCTTTGCTCCTGTGTGCTCGCGCACTCTCGCCTTTTCCACTTATTTTTATTTTTGATTCATTTTTGATTTATTTTGTCAATTTAAAAAAAAATACGCATCGTGCTGTGCTGTTTGTGTTTGCTTGAGTGCATTCGCGCGCTCTCGCTTTCTCCACTTTACAATTTTTTGTTATTATTTATCTATTCCTGAGAGTTTATCTTATTTTTTATTTGTTTATTTAAATGAAGTCGACCAGTTGCCTGCCCTTCCTTCCATTATCCGTCACCGAGACAAACTGAACAAAGTTCTGAGGTCGACCTTGTAAAGATAAGGATTCAGGTCTGTCTGCTGTTTAGCTTTGCTCCTGCGCGCACTGCCCTTCTCTCCACATTTATGTGTTTGTTTGTTTGTCTATCTAATCTTTTGGGTTTTTATTTCTAATGAGGTCGACCAGTTGTCTATTTATTATTTTTTTTACTACGCATCAAGCTGCGCTGCTTGTCTTTGCTCCTTGTGCTCGCGCACTCTCGCCTTTTCCACTTATATTAATTTTTGATTTATTTTTGATTTATTTTGTCAATTTAAAAAAAAATACGCATCGTGCTGTGCTGTTTGTGTTTGCTTGAGTGCATTCGCGCGCTCTCGCTTTCTCCACTGTACAATTTTTTTGTTATTATTTATCTATTCCTGAGAGTTTATCTTATTTTTTATTTGTTTATTTAAATGAAGTCGACCAGTTGCCTGCCCTTCCTTCCATTATCCGTCACCGAGACAAACTGAACAAAGTTCTGAGGTCGACCTTGTAAAGATAAGGATTCAGGTCTGTCTGCTGTTTACCTTTGCTCCTGCGCGCACTGCCCTTCTCTCCACATTTATGTGTTTGTTTGTTTGTCTATCTAATCTTTTGGGTTTTTATTTCTAATGAGGTCGACCAGTTGTCTATTTATTATTTTTTTTTACTACGCATCAAGCTGCGCTGCTTGTCTTTGCTCCTGTGTGCTCGCGCACTCTCGCCTTTTCCACTTATTTTTATTTTTGATTTATTTTTGATTTATTTTGTCAATTTAAAAAAAAATACGCATCGTGCTGCGCTGTTTGTGTTTGCTTGAGTGCATTCGCGCGCTCTCGCTTTCTCCTCTTTACAATTTTTTTGTTATTATTTATCTATTCCTGAGAGTTTATCTTATTTTTTATTTGTTTATTTAAATGAAGTCGACCAGTTGCCTGCCCTTCCTTCCATTATCCGTCACCGAGACAAACTGAACAAAGTTCTGAGGTCGACCTTGTAAAGATAATGGTTCAGGTCTGTCTGCTGTTTACCTTTGCTCCTGCGCGCACTGCCCTTCTCTCCACATTTATGTGTTTGTTTGTTTGTCTATCTAATCTTTTGGGTTTTTATTTCTAATGAGGTCGACCAGTTGTCTATTTATTATTTTTTTTACTACGCATCAAGCTGCGCTGCTTGTCTTTGCTCCTGTGTGCTCGCGCACTCTCGCCTTTTCCACTTATTTTTATTTTTGATTTATTTTTGATTTATTTTGTCAATTTAAAAAAAAATACGCATCGTGCTGCCTGTTTGTGTTTGCTTGAGTGCATTCGCGCGCTCTCGCTTTCTCCTCTTTACAATTTTTTTGTTATTATTTATCTATTCCTGAGAGTTTATCTTATTTTTTATTTGTTTATTTAAATGAAGTCGACCAGTTGCCTGCCCTTCCTTCCATTATCCGTCACCGAGACAAACTGAACAAAGTTCTGAGGTCGACCTTGTAAAGATAAGGATTCAGGTCTGTCTGCTGTTTACCTTTGCTCCTGCGCGCACTGCCCTTCTCTCCACATTTATGTGTTTGTTTGTTTGTCTATCTAATCTTTTGGGTTTTTATTTCTAATGAGGTCGACCAGTTGTCTATTTATTATTTTTTTTACTACGCATCAAGCTGCGCTGCTTGTCTTTGCTCCTGTGTGCTCGCGCACTCTCGCCTTTTCCACTTATTTTTATTTTTGATTTATTTTTGATTTATTTTGTCAATTTAAAAAAAAATACGCATCGTGCTGTGCTGTTTGTGTTTGCTTGAGTGCATTCGCGCGCTCTCGCTTTCTCCACTTTACAATTTTTTTGTTATTATTTATCTATTCCTGAGAGTTTATCTTATTTTTTATTTGTTTATTTAAATGAAGTCGACCAGTTGCCTGCCCTTCCTTCCATTATCCGTCACCGAGACAAACTGAACAAAGTTCTGAGGTCGACCTTGTAAAGATAAGGATTCAGGTCTGTCTGCTGTTTACCTTTGCTCCTGCGCGCACTGCCCTTCTCTCCACATTTATGTGTTTGTTTGTTTGTCTATCTAATCTTTTGGGTTTTTATTTCTAATGAGGTCGACCAGTTGTCTATTTATTATTTTTTTTACTACGCATCAAGCTGCGCTGCTTGTCTTTGCTCCTGTGTGCTCGCGCACTCTCGCCTTTTCCACTTATTTTTGTTTTTGATTATTTTTGATTTATTTTGTCAATTTAAAAAAAAATACGCATCGTGCTGTGCTGTTTGTGTTTGCTTGAGTGCATTCGCGCGCTCTCGCTTTCTCCACTTACAATTTTTTTGTTATTATTTATCTATTCCTGAGAGTTTATCTTATTTTTTATTTGTTTATTTAAATGAAGTCGACCAGTTGCCTGCCCTTCCTTCCATTATCCGTCACCGAGACAAACTGAACAAAGTTCTGAGGTCGACCTTGTAAAGATAAGGATTCAGGTCTGTCTGCTGTTTACCTTTGCTCCTGCGCACTGCCCTTCTCTCCACATTTATGTGTTTGTTTGTTTGTCTATCTAATCTTTTGGGTTTTTATTTCTAATGAGGTCGACCAGTTGTCTATTTATTATTTTTTTTACTACGCATCAAGCTGCGCTGCTTGTCTTTGCTCCTGTGTGCTCGCGCACTCTCGCCTTTTCCACTTATATTATTTTTGATTTATTTTTGATTTATTTTGTCAATTTAAAAAAAAATACGCATCGTGCTGTGCTGTTTGTGTTTGCTTGAGTGCATTCGCGCGCTCTCGCTTTCTCCACTGTACAATTTTTTTGTTATTATTTATCTATTCCTGAGAGTTTATCTTATTTTTTATTTGTTTATTTAAATGAAGTCGACCAGTTGCCTGCCCTTCCTTCCATTATCCGTCACGGAGAGAAACTGAACAAAGTTCTGAGGTCGACCTTGTAAAGATAAGGATTCAGGTCTGTCTGCTGTTTACCTTTGCTCCTGCGCGCACTGCCCTTCTCTCCACATTTATGTGTTTGTTTGTTTGTCTATCTAATCTTTTTGTATTTATTTCTAATGAGGTCGACCAGTTGTCTATTTATTATTTTTTTTACTACGCATCAAGCTGCGCTGCTTGTCTTTGCTCCTGTGTGCTCGCGCACTCTCGCCTTTTCCACTTATTTTTATTTTTGATTATTTTTGATTTATTTTGTCAATTTAAAAAAAAATACGCATCGTGCTGCGCTGTTTGTGTTTGCTTGAGTGCATTCGCGCGCTCTCGCTTTCTCCTCTTTACAATTTTTTTGTTATTATTTATCTATTCCTGAGAGTTTATCTTATTTTTTATTTGTTTATTTAAATGAAGTCGACCAGTTGCCTGCCCTTCCTTCCATTATCCGTCACCGAGACAAACTGAACAAAGTTCTGAGGTCGACCTTGTAAAGATAAGGATTCAGGTCTGTCTGCTGTTTACCTTTGCTCCTGCGCGCACTGCCCTTCTCTCCACATTTATGTGTTTGTTTGTTTGTCTATCTAATCTTTTGGGTTTTTATTTCTAATGAGGTCGACCAGTTGTCTATTTATTATTTTTTTTACTACGCATCAAGCTGCGCTGCTTGTCTTTGCTCCTGTGTGCTCGCGCACTCTCGCCTTTTCCACTTATTTTTATTTTTGATTTATTTTTGATTTATTTTGTCAATTTAAAAAAAAATACGCATCGTGCTGTGCTGTTTGTGTTTGCTTGAGTGCATTCGCGCGCTCTCGCTTTCTCCACTTTACAATTTTTTTGTTATTATTTATCTATTCCTGAGAGTTTATCTTATTTTTTATTTGTTTATTTAAATGAAGTCGACCAGTTGCCTGCCCTTCCTTCCATTATCCGTCACCGAGACAAACTGAACAAAGTTCTGAGGTCGACCTTGTAAAGATAAGGATTCAGGTCTGTCTGCTGTTTACCTTTGCTCCTGCGCGCACTGCCCTTCTCTCCACATTTATGTGTTTGTTTGTTTGTCTATCTAATCTTTTTGTATTTATTTCTAATGAGGTCGACCAGTTGTCTATTTATTATTTTTTTTTACTACGCATCAAGCTGCGCTGCTTGTCTTTGCTCCTGTGTGCTCGCGCACTCTCGTCTTTTCCACTTATTTTTATTTTTGATTATTTTTGATTTATTTTGTCAATTTAAAAAAAAATACGCATCGTGCTGCGCTGTTTGTGTTTGCTTGAGTGCATTCGCGCGCTCTCGCTTTCTCCTCTTTACAATTTTTTTGTTATTATTTATCTATTCCTGAGAGTTTATCATTTTTCTATTTGTTTATTTAAATGAAGTCGACCAGTTGCCTGCCCTTCCTTCCATTATCCGTCACCGAGACAAACTGAACAAAGTTCTGAGGTCGACTTGTAAAGATAATGGTTCAGGTCTGTCTGCTGTTTACCTTTGCTCCTGCGCGCACTGCCCTTCTCTCCACATTTATGTGTTTGTTTGTTTGTCTATCTAATCTTTTGGGTTTTTATTTCTAATGAGGTCGACCAGTTGTCTATTTATTATTTTTTTTACTACGCATCAAGCTGCGCTGCTTGTCTTTGCTCCTGTGTGCTCGCGCACTCTCGCCTTTTCCACTTATTTTTATTTTTGATTTATTTTTGATTTATTTTGTCAATTTTAAAAAAAAAATTCACATCGTGCTGTGCTGTTTGTGTTTGCTTGAGTGCATTCGCGCGCTCTCGATTTCTCCACTTTACAATTTTTTTGTTATTATTTATCTATTCCTGAGAGTTTATCTTATTTTTTATTTGTTTATTTAAATGAAGTCGACCAGTTGCCTGCCCTTCCTTCCATTATACGTCACCGAGACAAACTGAACAAAGTTCTGAGGTCGACCCTGTAAAGATAAGGATTCAGGTCTGTCTGCTGTTTACCTTTGCTCCTGCGCGCACTGCCCTTCTCTCCACATTTATGTGTTTGTTTGTTTGTCTATCTAATCTTTTGGGTTTTTATTTCTAATGAGGTCGACCAGTTGTCTATTTATTATTTTTTTTACTACGCATCAAGGTGCGCTGCTTGTCTTTGCTCCTGTGTGCTCGGGCACTCTCGTCTTTTCCACTTATTTTTGATTTATTTTTGATTTATTTTGTCAATTTAAAAAAAAAATTCGCATCGTGCTGCGCTGTTTGTGTTTGCTTGAGTGCATTCGCGCGCTCTCCTTTCTCCTCTTTACAATTTTTTTGTTATTATTTATCTATTCCTGAGAGTTTATCTTATTTTTTATTTGTTTATTTAAATGAAGTCGACCAGTTGCCTGCCCTTCCTTCCATTATCCGTCACCGAGAAAAACTGAACAAAGTTCTGAGGTCGACCTTGTAAAGATAAGGATTCAGGTCTGTCTGCTGTTTACCTTTGCTCCTGCGCGCACTGCCCTTCTCTCCACATTTATGTGTTTGTTTGTTTGTCTATCTAATCTTTTGGGTTTTTATTTCTACTGAGGTCGACCAGTTGTCTATTTATTATTTTTTTTACTACGCATCAAGCTGCGCTGCTTGTCTTTGCTCCTGTGTGCTCGCGCACTCTCGCCTTTTCCACTTATTTTTGTTTTTGATTCATTTTTGATTTACTTTGTCAATTTAAAAAAAAATACGCATCGTGCTGTGCTGTTTGTGTTTGCTTGAGTGCATTCGCGCGCTCTCGCTTTCTCCACTGTACAATTTTTTGTTATTATTTATCTATTCCTGAGAGTTTATCTTATTTTTTATTTGTTTATTTAAATGAATTCGACCAGTTGCCTGCCCTTCCTTCCATTATCCGTCACCGAGACAAACTGAACAAAGTTCTGAGGTCGACCTTGTAAAGATAAGGATTCAGGTCTGTCTGCTGTTTAGCTTTGCTCCTGCGGGCACTGCCCTTCTCTCCACATTTATGTGTTAGTTTGTTTGTCTATCTAATCTTTTGGGTTTTTATTTCTAATGAGGTCGTCCAGTTGTCTATTTATTATTTTTTTTACTACGCATCAAGCTGCGCTGCTTGTCTTTGCTCCTGTGTGATCGCGCACTCTCGCCTTTTCCACTTATATTAATTTTTGATTTATTTTTGATTTATTTTGTCAATTTAAAAAAAAAATACACATCGTGCTGTGCTGTTTGTGTTTGCTTGCTTGCATTCGCGCGCTCTCGCTTTCTCCACTGTACAATTTTTTTGTTATTATTTATCTATTCCTGAGAGTTTATCTTATTTTTTATTTGTTTATTTAAATGAAGTCGACCAGTTGCCTGCCCTTCCTTCCATTATCCGTCACGGAGAGAAACTGAACAAAGTTCTGAGGTCGACCTTGTAAAGATAAGGATTCAGGTCTGTCTGCTGTTTACCTTTGCTCCTGCGCGCACTGCCCTTCTCTCCACATTTATGTGTTTGTTTGTTTGTCTATCTAATCTTTTTGTATTTATTTCTAATGAGGTCGACCAGTTGTCTATTTATTATTTTTTTTTACTACGCATCAAGCTGCGCTGCTTGTCTTTGCTCCTGTGTGCTCGCGCACTCTCGTCTTTTCCACTTATTTTTATTTTTGATATATTTTTGATTTATTTTGTCAATTTAAAAAAAAATACGCATCGTGCTGCGCTGTTTGTGTTTGCTTGAGTGCATTCGCGCGCTCTCGCTTTCTCCTCTTTACAATTTTTTTGTTATTATTTATCTATTCCTGAGAGTTTATCATATTTTCTATTTGTTTATTTAAATGAAGTCGACCAGTTGCCTGCCCTTCCTTCCATTATCCGTCACCGAGACAAACTGAACAAAGTTCTGAGGTCGACCTTGTAAAGATAAGGATTCAGGTCTGTCTGCTGTTTACCTTTGCTCCTGCGCGCACTGCCCTTCTCTCCACATTTATGTGTTTGTTTGTTTGTCTATCTAATCTTTTGGGTTTTTATTTCTAATGAGGTCGACCAGTTGTCTATTTATTATTTTTTTTACTACGCATCATGCTGCGCTGCTTGTCTTTGCTCCTGTGTGCTCGCGCACTCTTGCCTTTTCCACTTATTTTTATTTTTGATTTATTTTTGATTTATTTTGTCAATTTAAAAAAAAATACGCATCGTGCTGTGCTGTTTGTGTTTGCTTGAGTGCATTCGCGCGCTCTCGCTTTCTCCACTTTACAATTTTTTTGTTATTATTTATCTATTCCTGAGAGTTTATCTTATTTTTTATTTGTTTATTTAAATGAAGTCGACCAGTTGCCTGCCCTTCCTTCCATTATCCGTCACCGAGACAAACTGAACAAAGTTCTGAGCTCGACCTTGTAAAGATAAGGATTCAGGTCTGTCTGTTGTTTACCTTTGCTCCTGCGCGCACCGCCCTTCTCTCCACATTTATGTGTTTGGTTGTTTGTCTATCTAATCTTTTGGGTTTTTATTTCTAATGAGGTCGACCAGTTGTCTATTTATTATTTTTTTTACTACGCATCAAGCTGCGCTGCTTGTCTTTGCTCCTGTGTGCTCGCGCACTCTCGCCTTTTCCACTTATTTTTATTTTTTTTATTTTTGATTTATTTTGTCAATTTTAAAAAAAAATACGCATCGTGCTGCGCTGTTTGTGTTTGCTTGAGTGCATTCGCGCGCTCTCGCTTTCTCCTCTTTACAATTTTTTTGTTATTATTTATCTATTCCTGAGAGTTTATCTTATTTTTTATTTGTTTATTTAAATGAAGTCGACCAGTTGCCTGCCCTTCCTTCCATTATCCGTCACCGAGACAAACTGAACAAAGTTCTGAGGTCGACCTTGTAAAGATAAGGATTCAGGTCTGTCTGCTGTTTACCTTTGCTCCTGCGCGCACTGCCCTTCTCTCCACATTTATGTGTTTGTTTGTTTGTCTATCTAATCTTTTGGGTTTTTATTTCTAATGAGGTCGACCAGTTGTCTATTTATTATTTTTTTTACTACGCATCAAGCTGCGCTGCTTGTCTTTGCTCCTGTGTGCTCGCGCACTCTCGCCTTTTCCACTTATTTTTGATTTATTTTTGATTTATTTTGTCAATTTTAAAAAAAAATACGCATCGTGCTGTGCTGTTTGTGTTTGCTTGAGTGCATTCGCGCGCTCTCGCTTTCTCCACTTTACAATTTTTTTGTTATTATTTATCTATTCCTGAGAGTTTATCTTATTTTTTATTTGTTTATTTAAATGAAGTCGACCAGTTGCCTGCCCTTCCTTCCATTATCCGTCACCGAGACAAACTGAACAAAGTTCTGAGGTCGACCTTGTAAAGATAAGGATTCAGGTCTGTCTGCTGTTTACCTTTGCTCCTGCGCGCACTGCCCTTCTCTCCACATTTATGTGTTTGTTTGTTTGTCTATCTAATCTTTTGGGTTTTTATTTCTAATGAGGTCGACCAGTTGTCTATTTATTATTTTTTTTACTACGCATCAAGCTGCGCTGCTTGTCTTTGCTCCTGTGTGCTCGCGCACTCTCGCCTTTTCCACTTATTTTTATTTTTGATTTATTTTTGATTTATTTTGTCAATTTAAAAAAAAATACGCATCGTGCTGTGCTGTTTGTGTTTGCTTGAGTGCATTCGCGCGCTCTCGCTTTCTCCACTTTACAATTTTTTTGTTATTATTTATCTATTCCTGAGAGTTTATCTTATTTTTTATTTGTTTATTTAAATGAAGTCGACCAGTTGCCTGCCCTTCCTTCCATTATCCGTCACCGAGACAAACTGAACAAAGTTCTGAGGTCGACCTTGTAAAGATAAGGATTCAGGTCTGTCTGCTGTTTACCTTTGCTCCTGCGCGCACTGCCCTTCTCTCCACATTTATGTGTTTGTTTGTTTGTCTATCTAATCTTTTGGGTTTTTATTTCTAATGAGGTCGACCAGTTGTCTATTTATTATTTTTTTTACTACGCATCAAGCTGCGCTGCTTGTCTTTGCTCCTGTGTGCTCGCGCACTCTCGCCTTTTCCACTTATTTTTATTTTTGATTTATTTTTGATTTATTTTGTCAATTTAAAAAAAAATACGCATCGTGCTGCGCTGTTTGTGTTTGCTTGAGTGCATTCGCGCGCTCTCGCTTTCTCCTGTTTACAATTTTTTTGTTATTATTTATCTATTCCTGAGAGTTTATCTTATTTTTTATTTGTTTATTTAAATGAAGTCGACCAGTTGCCTGCCCTTCCTTCCATTATCCGTCACCGAGACAAACTGAACAAAGTTCTGAGGTCGACCTTGTAAAGATAAGGATTCAGGTCTGTCTGCTGTTTACCTTTGCTCCTGCGCGCACTGCCCTTCTCTCCACATTTATGTGTTTGTTTGTTTGTCTATCTAATCTTTTGGGTTTTTATTTCTAATGAGGTCGACCAGTTGTCTATTTATTATTTTTTTTACTACGCATCAAGCTGCGCTGCTTGTCTTTGCTCCTGTGTGCTCGCGCACTCTCGCCTTTTCCACTTATTTTTATTTTTGATTTATTTTTGATTTATTTTGTCAATTTTAAAAAAAAATACACATCGTGCTGTGCTGTTTGTGTTTGCTTGAGTGCATTCGCGCGCTCTCGCTTTCTCCACTTTACAATTTTTTTGTTATTATTTATCTATTCCTGAGAGTTTATCTTATTTTTTATTTGTTTATTTAAATGAAGTCGACCAGTTGCCTGCCCTTCCTTCCATTATCCGTCACCGAGACAAACTGAACAAAGTTCTGAGGTCGACCTTGTAAAGATAAGGATTCAGGTCTGTCTGCTGTTTACCTTTGCTCCTGCGCGCACTGCCCTTCTCTCCACATTTATGTGTTTGTTTGTTTGTCTATCTAATCTTTTGGGTTTTTATTTCTAATGAGGTCGACCAGTTGTCTATTTATTATTTTTTTTACTACGCATCAAGCTGCGCTGCTTGTCTTTGCTCCTGTGTGCTCGCGCACTCTCGTCTTTTCCACTTATTTTTATTTTTGATTTATTTTTGATTTATTTTGTCAATTTAAAAAAAAATACGCATCGTGCTGCGCTGTTTGTGTTTGCTTGAGTGCATTCGCGCGCTCTCGCTTTCTCCACTTTACAATTTTTTTGTTATTATTTATCTATTCCTGAGAGTTTATCTTATTTTTTATTTGTTTATTTAAATGAAGTCGACCAGTTGCCTGCCCTTCCTTCCATTATCCGTCACCGAGACAAACTGAACAAAGTTCTGAGGTCGACCTTGTAAAGATAAGGATTCAGGTCTGTCTGCTGTTTACCTTTGCTCCTGCGCGCACTGCCCTTCTCTCCACATTTATGTGTTTGTTTGTTTGTCTATCTAATCTTTTGGGTTTTTATTTCTAATGAGGTCGACCAGTTGTCTATTTATTATTTTTTTTACTACGCATCAAGCTGCGCTGCTTGTCTTTGCTCCTGTGTGCTCGCGCACTCTCGCCTTTTCCACTTATTTTTATTTTTGATTTATTTTTGATTTATTTTGTCAATTTAAAAAAAAATACGCATCGTGCTGTGCTGTTTGTGTTTGCTTGAGTGCATTCGCGCGCTCTCGCTTTCTCCACTTTACAATTTTTTTGTTATTATTTATCTATTCCTGAGAGTTTATCTTATTTTTTATTTGTTTATTTAAATGAAGTCGACCAGTTGCCTGCCCTTCCTTCCATTATCCGTCACCGAGACAAACTGAACAAAGTTCTGAGGTCGACCTTGTAAAGATAAGGATTCAGGTCTGTCTGCTGTTTACCTTTGCTCCTGCGCGCACTGCCCTTCTCTCCACATTTATGTGTTTGTTTGTTTGTCTATCTAATCTTTTGGGTTTTTATTTCTAATGAGGTCGACCAGTTGTCTATTTATTATTTTTTTTACTACGCATCAAGCTGCGCTGCTTGTCTTTGCTCCTGTGTGCTCGCGCACTCTCGCCTTTTCCACTTATTTTTATTTTTGATTTATTTTTGATTTATTTTGTCAATTTTAAAAAAAAATACGCATCGTGCTGCGCTGTTTGTGTTTGCTTGAGTGCATTCGCGCGCTCTCGCTTTCTCCTCTTTACAATTTTTTTGTTATTATTTATCTATTCCTGAGAGTTTATCTTATTTTTTATTTGTTTATTTAAATGAAGTCGACCAGTTGCCTGCCCTTCCTTCCATTATCCGTCACCGAGACAAACTGAACAAAGTTCTGAGGTCGACCTTGTAAAGATAAGGATTCAGGTCTGTCTGCTGTTTACCTTTGCTCCTGCGCGCACTGCCCTTCTCTCCACATTTATGTGTTTGTTTGTTTGTCTATCTAATCTTTTGGGTTTTTATTTCTAATGAGGTCGACCAGTTGTCTATTTATTATTTTTTTTACTACGCATCAAGCTGCGCTGCTTGTCTTTGCTCCTGTGTGCTCGCGCACTCTCGCCTTTTCCACTTATTTTTATTTTTGATTTATTTTTGATTTATTTTGTCAATTTTAAAAAAAAATACGCATCGTGCTGTGCTGTTTGTGTTTGCTTGAGTGCATTCGCGCGCTCTCGCTTTCTCCACTTTACAATTTTTTTGTTATTATTTATCTATTCCTGAGAGTTTATCTTATTTTTTATTTGTTTATTTAAATGAAGTCGACCAGTTGCCTGCCCTTCCTTCCATTATCCGTCACCGAGACAAACTGAACAAAGTTCTGAGGTCGACCTTGTAAAGATAAGGATTCAGGTCTGTCTGCTGTTTACCTTTGCTCCTGCGCGCACTGCCCTTCTCTCCACATTTATGTGTTTGTTTGTTTGTCTATCTAATCTTTTGGGTTTTTATTTCTAATGAGGTCGACCAGTTGTCTATTTATTATTTTTTTTACTACGCATCAAGCTGCGCTGCTTGTCTTTGCTCCTGTGTGCTCGCGCACTCTCGCCTTTTCCACTTATTTTTATTTTTGATTTATTTTTGATTTATTTTGTCAATTTTAAAAAAAAATACGCATCGTGCTGTGCTGTTTGTGTTTGCTTGAGTGCATTCGCGCGCTCTCGCTTTCTCCACTTTACAATTTTTTTGTTATTATTTATCTATTCCTGAGAGTTTATCTTATTTTTTATTTGTTTATTTAAATGAAGTCGACCAGTTGCCTGCCCTTCCTTCCATTATCCGTCACCGAGACAAACTGAACAAAGTTCTGAGGTCGACCTTGTAAAGATAAGGATTCAGGTCTGTCTGCTGTTTACCTTTGCTCCTGCGCGCACTGCCCTTCTCTCCACATTTATGTGTTTGTTTGTTTGTCTATCTAATCTTTTGGGTTTTTATTTCTAATGAGGTCGACCAGTTGTCTATTTATTATTTTTTTTACTACGCATCAAGCTGCGCTGCTTGTCTTTGCTCCTGTGTGCTCGCGCACTCTCGCCTTTTCCACTTATTTTTATTTTTGATTTATTTTGTCAATTTAAAAAAAAATACGCATCGTGCTGTGCTGTTTGTGTTTGCTTGAGTGCATTCGCGCGCTCTCGCTTTCTCCACTTTACAATTTTTTTGTTATTATTTATCTATTCCTGAGAGTTTATCTTATTTTTTATTTGTTTATTTAAATGAAGTCGACCAGTTGCCTGCCCTTCCTTCCATTATCCGTCACCGAGACAAACTGAACAAAGTTCTGAGGTCGACCTTGTAAAGATAAGGATTCAGGTCTGTCTGCTGTTTACCTTTGCTCCTGCGCGCACTGCCCTTCTCTCCACATTTATGTGTTTGTTTGTTTGTCTATCTAATCTTTTGGGTTTTTATTTCTAATGAGGTCGACCAGTTGTCTATTTATTATTTTTTTTACTACGCATCAAGCTGCGCTGCTTGTCTTTGCTCCTGTGTGCTCGCGCACTCTCGCCTTTTCCACTTATTTTTATTTTTGATTTATTTTTGATTTATTTTGTCAATTTTAAAAAAAAATACGCATCGTGCTGTGCTGTTTGTGTTTGCTTGAGTGCATTCGCGCGCTCTCGCTTTCTCCACTTTACAATTTTTTTGTTATTATTTATCTATTCCTGAGAGTTTATCTTATTTTTTATTTGTTTATTTAAATGAAGTCGACCAGTTGCCTGCCCTTCCTTCCATTATCCGTCACCGAGACAAACTGAACAAAGTTCTGAGGTCGACCTTGTAAAGATAAGGATTCAGGTCTGTCTGCTGTTTACCTTTGCTCCTGCGCGCACTGCCCTTCTCTCCACATTTATGTGTTTGTTTGTTTGTCTATCTAATCTTTTGGGTTTTTATTTCTAATGAGGTCGACCAGTTGTCTATTTATTATTTTTTTTACTACGCATCAAGCTGCGCTGCTTGTCTTTGCTCCTGTGTGCTCGCGCACTCTCGCCTTTTCCACTTATTTTTATTTTTGATTTATTTTTGATTTATTTTGTCAATTTTAAAAAAAAATACGCATCGTGCTGTGCTGTTTGTGTTTGCTTGAGTGCATTCGCGCGCTCTCGCTTTCTCCACTTTACAATTTTTTTGTTATTATTTATCTATTCCTGAGAGTTTATCTTATTTTTTATTTGTTTATTTAAATGAAGTCGACCAGTTGCCTGCCCTTCCTTCCATTATCCGTCACCGAGACAAACTGAACAAAGTTCTGAGGTCGACCTTGTAAAGATAAGGATTCAGGTCTGTCTGCTGTTTACCTTTGCTCCTGCGCGCACTGCCCTTCTCTCCACATTTATGTGTTTGTTTGTTTGTCTATCTAATCTTTTGGGTTTTTATTTCTAATGAGGTCGACCAGTTGTCTATTTATTATTTTTTTTACTACGCATCAAGCTGCGCTGCTTGTCTTTGCTCCTGTGTGCTCGCGCACTCTCGCCTTTTCCACTTATTTTTATTTTTGATTTATTTTTGATTTATTTTGTCAATTTAAAAAAAAATACGCATCGTGCTGTGCTGTTTGTGTTTGCTTGAGTGCATTCGCGCGCTCTCGCTTTCTCCACTTTACAATTTTTTTGTTATTATTTATCTATTCCTGAGAGTTTATCTTATTTTTTATTTGTTTATTTAAATGAAGTCGACCAGTTGCCTGCCCTTCCTTCCATTATCCGTCACCGAGACAAACTGAACAAAGTTCTGAGGTCGACCTTGTAAAGATAAGGATTCAGGTCTGTCTGCTGTTTACCTTTGCTCCTGCGCGCACTGCCCTTCTCTCCACATTTATGTGTTTGTTTGTTTGTCTATCTAATCTTTTGGGTTTTTATTTCTAATGAGGTCGACCAGTTGTCTATTTATTATTTTTTTTACTACGCATCAAGCTGCGCTGCTTGTCTTTGCTCCTGTGTGCTCGCGCACTCTCGCCTTTTCCACTTATTTTTATTTTTGATTTATTTTTGATTTATTTTGTCAATTTTAAAAAAAAATACGCATCGTGCTGTGCTGTTTGTGTTTGCTTGAGTGCATTCGCGCGCTCTCGCTTTCTCCACTTTACAATTTTTTTGTTATTATTTATCTATTCCTGAGAGTTTATCTTATTTTTTATTTGTTTATTTAAATGAAGTCGACCAGTTGCCTGCCCTTCCTTCCATTATCCGTCACCGAGACAAACTGAACAAAGTTCTGAGGTCGACCTTGTAAAGATAAGGATTCAGGTCTGTCTGCTGTTTACCTTTGCTCCTGCGCGCACTGCCCTTCTCTCCACATTTATGTGTTTGTTTGTTTGTCTATCTAATCTTTTGGGTTTTTATTTCTAATGAGGTCGACCAGTTGTCTATTTATTATTTTTTTTACTACGCATCAAGCTGCGCTGCTTGTCTTTGCTCCTGTGTGCTCGCGCACTCTCGCCTTTTCCACTTATTTTATTTTTGATTTATTTTTGATTTATTTTGTCAATTTTAAAAAAAAATACGCATCGTGCTGTGCTGTTTGTGTTTGCTTGAGTGCATTCGCGCGCTCTCGCTTTCTCCACTTTACAATTTTTTTGTTATTATTTATCTATTCCTGAGAGTTTATCTTATTTTTTATTTGTTTATTTAAATGAAGTCGACCAGTTGCCTGCCCTTCCTTCCATTATCCGTCACCGAGACAAACTGAACAAAGTTCTGAGGTCGACCTTGTAAAGATAAGGATTCAGGTCTGTCTGCTGTTTACCTTTGCTCCTGCGCGCACTGCCCTTCTCTCCACATTTATGTGTTTGTTTGTTTGTCTATCTAATCTTTTGGGTTTTTATTTCTAATGAGGTCGACCAGTTGTCTATTTATTATTTTTTTTACTACGCATCAAGCTGCGCTGCTTGTCTTTGCTCCTGTGTGCTCGCGCACTCTCGCCTTTTCCACTTATTTTTATTTTTGATTTATTTTTGATTTATTTTGTCAATTTTAAAAAAAAATACGCATCGTGCTGTGCTGTTTGTGTTTGCTTGAGTGCATTCGCGCGCTCTCGCTTTCTCCACTTTACAATTTTTTTGTTATTATTTATCTATTCCTGAGAGTTTATCTTATTTTTTATTTGTTTATTTAAATGAAGTCGACCAGTTGCCTGCCCTTCCTTCCATTATCCGTCACCGAGACAAACTGAACAAAGTTCTGAGGTCGACCTTGTAAAGATAAGGATTCAGGTCTGTCTGCTGTTTACCTTTGCTCCTGCGCGCACTGCCCTTCTCTCCACATTTATGTGTTTGTTTGTTTGTCTATCTAATCTTTTGGGTTTTTATTTCTAATGAGGTCGACCAGTTGTCTATTTATTATTTTTTTTACTACGCATCAAGCTGCGCTGCTTGTCTTTGCTCCTGTGTGCTCGCGCACTCTCGCCTTTTCCACTTATTTTTATTTTTGATTTATTTTTGATTTATTTTGTCAATTTAAAAAAAAATACGCATCGTGCTGTGCTGTTTGTGTTTGCTTGAGTGCATTCGCGCGCTCTCGCTTTCTCCACTTTACAATTTTTTTGTTATTATTTATCTATTCCTGAGAGTTTATCTTATTTTTTATTTGTTTATTTAAATGAAGTCGACCAGTTGCCTGCCCTTCCTTCCATTATCCGTCACCGAGACAAACTGAACAAAGTTCTGAGGTCGACCTTGTAAAGATAAGGATTCAGGTCTGTCTGCTGTTTACCTTTGCTCCTGCGCGCACTGCCCTTCTCTCCACATTTATGTGTTTGTTTGTTTGTCTATCTAATCTTTTGGGTTTTTATTTCTAATGAGGTCGACCAGTTGTCTATTTATTATTTTTTTTACTACGCATCAAGCTGCGCTGCTTGTCTTTGCTCCTGTGTGCTCGCGCACTCTCGCCTTTTCCACTTATATTTATTTTTGATTTATTTTTGATTTATTTTGTCAATTTTAAAAAAAAATACGCATCGTGCTGTGCTGTTTGTGTTTGCTTGAGTGCATTCGCGCGCTCTCGCTTTCTCCACTTTACAATTTTTTGTTATTATTTATCTATTCCTGAGAGTTTATCTTATTTTTTATTTGTTTATTTAAATGAAGTCGACCAGTTGCCTGCCCTTCCTTCCATTATCCGTCACCGAGACAAACTGAACAAAGTTCTGAGGTCGACCTTGTAAAGATAAGGATTCAGGTCTGTCTGCTGTTTACCTTTGCTCCTGCGCGCACTGCCCTTCTCTCCACATTTATGTGTTTGTTTGTTTGTCTATCTAATCTTTTGGGTTTTTATTTCTAATGAGGTCGACCAGTTGTCTATTTATTATTTTTTTTTACTACGCATCAAGCTGCGCTGCTTGTCTTTGCTCCTGTGTGCTCGCGCACTCTCGCCTTTTCCACTTATTTTTATTTTTGATTTATTTTTGATTTATTTTGTCAATTTTAAAAAAAAATACGCATCGTGCTGTGCTGTTTGTGTTTGCTTGAGTGCATTCGCGCGCTCTCGCTTTCTCCACTTTACAATTTTTTTGTTATTATTTATCTATTCCTGAGAGTTTATCTTATTTTTTATTTGTTTATTTAAATGAAGTCGACCAGTTGCCTGCCCTTCCTTCCATTATCCGTCACCGAGACAAACTGAACAAAGTTCTGAGGTCGACCTTGTAAAGATAAGGATTCAGGTCTGTCTGCTGTTTACCTTTGCTCCTGCGCGCACTGCCCTTCTCTCCACATTTATGTGTTTGTTTGTTTGTCTATCTAATCTTTTGGGTTTTTATTTCTAATGAGGTCGACCAGTTGTCTATTTATTATTTTTTTTACTACGCATCAAGCTGCGCTGCTTGTCTTTGCTCCTGTGTGCTCGCGCACTCTCGCCTTTTCCACTTATTTTTATTTTTGATTTATTTTTGATTTATTTTGTCAATTTTAAAAAAAAATACGCATCGTGCTGTGCTGTTTGTGTTTGCTTGAGTGCATTCGCGCGCTCTCGCTTTCTCCACTTTACAATTTTTTTGTTATTATTTATCTATTCCTGAGAGTTTATCTTATTTTTTATTTGTTTATTTAAATGAAGTCGACCAGTTGCCTGCCCTTCCTTCCATTATCCGTCACCGAGACAAACTGAACAAAGTTCTGAGGTCGACCTTGTAAAGATAAGGATTCAGGTCTGTCTGCTGTTTACCTTTGCTCCTGCGCGCACTGCCCTTCTCTCCACATTTATGTGTTTGTTTGTTTGTCTATCTAATCTTTTGGGTTTTTATTTCTAATGAGGTCGACCAGTTGTCTATTTATTATTTTTTTTACTACGCATCAAGCTGCGCTGCTTGTCTTTGCTCCTGTGTGCTCGCGCACTCTCGCCTTTTCCACTTATTTTTATTTTTGATTTATTTTGTCAATTTTAAAAAAAATACGCATCGTGCTGCGCTGTTTGTGTTTGCTTGAGTGCATTCGCGCGCTCTCGCTTTCTCCACTTTACAATTTTTTTGTTATTATTTATCTATTCCTGAGAGTTTATCTTATTTTTTATTTGTTTATTTAAATGAAGTCGACCAGTTGCCTGCCCTTCCTTCCATTATCCGTCACCGAGACAAACTGAACAAAGTTCTGAGGTCGACCTTGTAAAGATAAGGATTCAGGTCTGTCTGCTGTTTACCTTTGCTCCTGCGCGCACTGCCCTTCTCTCCACATTTATGTGTTTGTTTGTTTGTCTATCTAATCTTTTGGGTTTTTATTTCTAATGAGGTCGACCAGTTGTCTATTTATTATTTTTTTTACTACGCATCAAGCTGCGCTGCTTGTCTTTGCTCCTGTGTGCTCGCGCACTCTCGCCTTTTCCACTTATTTTTATTTTTGATTTATTTTTGATTTATTTTGTCAATTTTAAAAAAAAATACGCATCGTGCTGTGCTGTTTGTGTTTGCTTGAGTGCATTCGCGCGCTCTCGCTTTCTCCACTTTACAATTTTTTTGTTATTATTTATCTATTCCTGAGAGTTTATCTTATTTTTTATTTGTTTATTTAAATGAAGTCGACCAGTTGCCTGCCCTTCCTTCCATTATCCGTCACCGAGACAAACTGAACAAAGTTCTGAGGTCGACCTTGTAAAGATAAGGATTCAGGTCTGTCTGCTGTTTACCTTTGCTCCTGCGCGCACTGCCCTTCTCTCCACATTTATGTGTTTGTTTGTTTGTCTATCTAATCTTTTGGGTTTTTATTTCTAATGAGGTCGACCAGTTGTCTATTTATTATTTTTTTTACTACGCATCAAGCTGCGCTGCTTGTCTTTGCTCCTGTGTGCTCGCGCACTCTCGCCTTTTCCACTTATTTTTGTTTTTGATTCATTTTTGATTTATTTTGTCAATTTAAAAAAAAATACGCATCGTGCTGTGCTGTTTGTGTTTGCTTGAGTGCATTCGCGCGCTCTCGCTTTCTCCACTTTACAATTTTTTGTTATTATTTATCTATTCCTGAGAGTTTATCTTATTTTTTATTTGTTTATTTAAATGAAGTCGACCAGTTGCCTGCCCTTCCTTCCATTATCCGTCACCGAGACAAACTGAACAAAGTTCTGAGGTCGACCTTGTAAAGATAAGGATTCAGGTCTGTCTGCTGTTTAGCTTTGCTCCTGCGGGCACTGCCCTTCTCTCCACATTTATGTGTTAGTTTGTTTGTCTATCTAATCTTTTGGGTTTTTATTTCTAATGAGGTCGTCCAGTTGTGTATTTATTATTTTTTTTACTACGCATCAAGCTGCGCTGCTTGTCTTTGCTCCTTTGTGATCGCGCACTCTCGCCTTTTCCACTTATATTAATTTTTGATTTATTTTTGATTTATTTTGTCAATTTAAAAAAAAATACACATCGTGCTGTGCTGTTTGTGTTTGCTTGCTTGCATTCGCGCGCTCTCGCTTTCTCCACTGTATAATTTTTTTGTTATTATTTATCTATTCCTGAGAGTTTATCTTATTTTTTATTTGTTTATTTAAATGAAGTCGACCAGTTGCCTGCCCTTCCTTCCATTATCCGTCACCGAGACAAACTGAACAAAGTTCTGAGGTCGACCTTGTAAAGATAAGGATTCAGGTCTGTCTGCTGTTTACCTTTGCTCCTGCGCGCACTGCCCTTCTCTCCACATTTATGTGTTTGTTTGTTTGTCTATCTAATCTTTTGTTTTATTTCTAATGAGGTCGACCAGTTGTCTATTTATTATTTTTTTTTACTACGCATCAAGCTGCGCTGCTTGTCTTTGCTCCTGTGTGCTCGCGCACTCTCGTCTTTTCCACTTATTTTTATTTTTGATATATTTTTGATTTATTTTGTCAATTTAAAAAAAAATACGCATCGTGCTGTGCTGTTTGTGTTTGCTTGAGTGCATTCGCGCGCTCTCGCTTTCTCCTCTTTACAATTTTTTTGTTATTATTTATCTATTCCTGAGAGTTTATCTTATTTTCTATTTGTTTATTTAAATGAAGTCGACCAGTTGCCTGCCCTTCCTTCCATTATCCGTCACCGAGACAAACTGAACAAAGTTCTGAGGTCGACTTGTAAAGATAATGGTTCAGGTCTGTCTGCTGTTTACCTTTGCTCCTGCGCGCACTGCCCTTCTCTCCACATTTATGTGTTTGTTTGTTTGTCTATCTAATCTTTTGGGTTTTTATTTCTAATGAGGTCGACAAGTTGTCTATTTATTATTTTTTTTACTACGCATCAAGCTGCGCTGCTTGTCTTTGCTCCTGTGTGCTCGCGCACTCTCGCCTTTCCACTTATTTTTATTTTTGATTTATTTTTGATTTATTTTGTCAATTTTAAAAAAAAAATTCACATCGTGCTGTGCTGTTTGTGTTTGCTTGAGTGCATTCGCGCGCTCTCGATTTCTCCACTTTACAATTTTTTTGTTATTATTTATCTATTCCTGAGAGTTTATCTTATTTTTTATTTGTTTATTTAAATGAAGTCGACCAGTTGCCTGCCCTTCCTTCCATTATACGTCACCGAGACAAACTGAACAAAGTTCTGAGGTCGACCCTGTAAAGATAAGGATTCAGGTCTGTCTGCTGTTTACCTTTGCTCCTGCGCGCACTGCCCTTCTCTCCACATTTATGTGTTTGTTTGTTTGTCTATCTAATCTTTTGGGTTTTTATTTCTAATGAGGTCAACCAGTTGTCTATTTATTATTTTTTTTACTACGCATCAAGGTGCGCTGCTTGTCTTTGCTCCTGTGTGCTCGGGCACTCTCGTCT
>NW_025957742.1:0-38505 GCF_023159225.1 Perognathus longimembris pacificus
TGTTCAGTTTGTCTCGGTGACGGATAATGGAAGGAAGGGCAGGCAACTGGTCGACTTCATTTAAATAAACAAATAAAAAATAAGATAAACTCTCAGGAATTGATAAATAATAACCAAAAAATTGTAAAGTGGAGAAAGCGAGAGCGCGCGAATGCACTCAAGCAAACACAAACAGCACAGCACGATGGGTATTTTTTTTATATTGACAAAATAAATCAAAAATAAATCAAAAATAACAATAAGTGGAAAAGGCGAGAGTGTGCGAGCACACAGGAGCAAAGACAAGCAGCGCAGCTTGATGCGCAGCAAAAAAAATAGTAAATAGACAACTGGTCGACCTCATTAGAAATAAAAACCCAAAAGATTAGATAGACAAACAAACACATAAATGTGGAGAGAAGGGCAGTGCGCTCAGGAGCAAAGGTAAACAGCAGACAGACCTGAATCCTTATCTTTACAAGGTCGACCTCAGAACTTTGTTCAGTTTGTCTCGGTGACGGATAATGGAAGGAAGGGCAGGCAACTGGTCGACTTCATTTAAATAAACAAATAAAAAATAAGATAAACTCTCAGGAATAGATAAATAATAACAAAAAAATTGTAAAGTGGAGAAAGCGAGAGCGCGCGAATGCACTCAAGCAAACACAAACAGCACAGCACGATGCGTATTTTTTTTTAAAATTGACAAAATAAATCAAAAATAAAAATACGTGGAAAAGGGCTGGGGATGTAGCCTAGTGGCAAGAGTGCCTGCCTCGGATACACGAGGCCCTAGGTTCGATTCCCCAGCACCACATATACAGAAAACGGCCAGAGTGGCGCTGTGGCTCAAGTGGCAGAGTGCTAGCCTTGAGCGGGAAGAACCCAGGGACGGTGCTCCGGCCCTGAGTCCAAGGCCCAGGACTCGCCAAAAAAAAACAAAAAACAAAAACAAAAATAAGTGGAAAAGGCGAGAGTGCGCGAGCACACAGGAGCAAAGACAAGCAGCGCAGCTTGATGCGTAGTAAAAAAAATAATAATTAGACAACTGGTCGACCTCATTAGAAATAAAAACCCAAAAGATTAGATAGACAAACAAACACATAAATGTGGAGAGAAGGGCAGTGCGCGCAGGAGCAAATGTAAACAGCAGACAGACCTGAATCCTTATCTTTACAAGGTCGACCTCAGAACTTTGTTCAGTTTGTCTCGGTGACGGATAATGGAAGGAAGGGCAGGCAACTGGTCGACTTCATTTAAATAAACAAATAAAAAATAAGATAAACTCTCAGGAATAGATAAATAATAACAAAAAAATTGTAAAGTGCACAAAGCGAGAGCGCGCGAATGCACTCAAGCAAACACAAACAGCACAGCACGATGCGTATTTTTTTTTAAAATTGACAAAATAAATCAAAAATAAATCAAAAATAAAAATAAGTGGAAAAGGGCTGGGGATGTAGCCTAGTGGCAAGAGTGCCTGCCTCGGATACACGAGGCCCTAGGTTCGATTCCCCAGCACCACATATACAGAAAACGGCCAGAAGCGGCGCTGTGGCTCAAGTGGCAGAGTGCTAGCCTTGAGCGGGAAGAACCCAGGGACGGTGCTCCGGCCCTGAGTCTAAGGCCCAGGACTGGCCAAAAAAAAAAAAAAAAACAAAAAAAAAAATAAGTGGAAAAGGCGAGAGTGCGCGAGCACACAGGAGCAAAGACAAGCAGCGCAGCTTGATGCGTAGTAAAAAAAATAATAAATAGACAACTGGTCGACCTCATTAGAAATAAAAACCCAAAAGATTAGATAGACAAACAAACAAACACATAAATGTGGAGAGAAGGCAGTGCGCGCAGGAGCAAATGTAAACAGCAGACAGACCTGAATCCTTATCTTTACAAGGTCGACCTCAGAACTTTGTTCAGTTTGTCTCGGTGACGGATAATGGAAGGAAGGGCAGGCAACTGGTCGATTTCATTTAAATAAACAAATAAAAAATAAGATAAACTCTCAGGAATAGATAAATAATAACAAAAAAATTGTAAAGTGCACAAAGCGAGAGCGCGCGAATGCACTCAAGCAAACACAAACAGCACAGCACGATGCGTATTTTTTTTTAAATTGACAAAATAAATCAAAAATAAATCAAAAATAAAAATAAGTGGAAAAGGGCTGGGGATGTAGCCTAGTGGCAAGAGTGCCTGCCTCGGATACACGAGGCCCAAGTTCGATTCCCCAGCACCACATATACAGAAAACGGCCAGAAGCGGCGCTGTGGCTCAAGTGGCAGAGTGCTAGCCTTGAGCGGGAAGAACCCAGGGACGGTGCTCCGGCCCTGAGTCTAAGGCCCAGGACTGGCCAAAAAAAAAAAAAAAAAAAAAAAAAAAATAAGTGGAAAAGGCGGGAGTGCGCGAGCACACAGGAGCAAAGACAAGCAGCGCAGCTTGATGCGTAGTAAAAAAAATAATAAATGGACAACTGGTCGACCTCATTAGAAATAAAAACCCAAAAGATTAGATAGACAAACAAACAAACACATAAATGTGGAGAGAAGGGCAGTGTGCGCAGGAGCAAATGTAAACAGCAGACAGACCTGAATCCTTATCTTTACAAGGTCGACCTCAGAACTTTGTTCAGTTTGTCTCGGTGACGGATAATGGAAGGAAGGGCAGGCAACTGGTCGACTTCATTTAAATAAACAAATAAAAAATAAGATAAACTCTCAGGAATAGATAAATAATAACAAAAAAATTGTAAAGTGCACAAAGCGAGAGCGCGCGAATGCACTCAAGCAAACACAAACAGCACAACACGATGCGTATTTTTTTTTAAAATTGACAAAATAAATCAAAAATAAATCAAAAATAAAAATAAGTGGAAAAGGCGAGAGTGCGCGAGCACACAGGAGCAAAGACAAGCAGCGCAGCTTGATGCGTAGTAAAAAAAATAATAAATAGACAACTGGTCGACCTCATTAGAAATAAAAACCCAAAAGATTAGATAGACAAACAAACAAACACATAAATGTGGAGAGAAGGGCAGTGCGCGCAGGAGCAAAGGTAAACAGCAGACAGACCTGAATCCTTATCTTTACAAGGTCGACCTCAAAACGTTGTTCAGTTTGTCTCGGTGATGGATAATGGAAGGAAGGGCAGGCAACTGGTCGACTTCATTTAAATAAACAAATAAAAAATAAGATAAACTCTCAGGAATAGATAAATAATAACAAAAAAATTGTAAAGTGGAGAAAGCGAGAGCGCGCGAATGCACTCAAGCAAACACAAACAGCACAGCACGATGCGTATTTTTTTTAAAATTGACAAAATAAATCAAAAATAAAAATAAGTGGAAAAGGCGAGAGTGCGCGAGCACACAGGAGCAAACACAAGCAGCGCAGCTTGATGCGTAGTAAAAAAATAATAAATAGACAACTGGTCGACCTCATTAGAAATAAAAACCCAAAAGATTAGATAGACAAACAAACAAACACATAAATGTGGAGAGAAGGTCTTTGCGCGCAGGAGCAAAGGTAAACAGCAGACAGACCTGAATCCTTATATTTACAAGGTCGAACTCAGAACTTTGTTCAGTTTGTCTCGGTGATAGATAATGCAAGGAAGGGCAGGCAACTGGTCATCTTCATTTAAATAAACAAATAAAAAATAAGATAAACTCTCAGGAATAGATAAATAATAACAAAAAAATTGTAAAGTTTAGAAAGCGAGAGCGCGCGAATGCACTCAAGCAAACACAAACAGCACAGCACGATGCGTATTTTTTTAAAAATTGACAAAATAAATCAAAAATAAATCAAAAATAAAAATAAGTGGAAATGGCGAGAGTGCGCGAGCACACAGGAGCAAAGACAAGAGCGCAGCTTGATGCGTAGTAAAAAAATAATAAATAGACAACTGGTCGACCTCATTAGAAATAAAAACACAAAAGATTAGATAGACAAACAAACAAACACATAAATGTGGAGAGAAGGGCAGTGCGCGCAGGAGCAAAGGTAAACAGCAGACAGACCTGAATCCTTATCTTTACAAGATCGACCTCAGAACTTTGTTCAGTTGGTCTCGGTGACGGATAATGGAAGGAAGGGCAGGCAACTGGTCGACTTCATTTAAATAAACCAATAAAAAATAAGATAAACTCTCAGGAATAGATAAATAATAACAAAAAAATTGTAAAGTGGAGAAAGCGAGAGCGCGCGAATGCACTCAAGCAAACACAAACAGCACAGCACGATGCGTATTTTTTTTTAAATTGACAAAATAAATCAAAAATAAATCAAAAATAAAAATAAGTGGAAAAGGAGAGAGTGCGCGAGCACACAGGAGCAAAGACAAGCAGCGCAGCTTGATGCGTAGTAAAAAAAATAATAAATAGACAACTGGTCGACCTCATTAGAAATAAAAACCCAAAAGATTAGATAGACAAACAAACAAACACATAAATGTGGAGAGAAGGGCAGTGCGCGCAGGAGCAAAGGTAAACAGCAGACAGACCTGAATCCTTATCTTTACAAGGTCGACCTCAGAACTTTGTTCAGTTTGTCTCGGTGACGGATAATGGAAGGAAGGGCAGGCAACTGGTCGACTTCATTTAAATAAACAAATAAAAAATAAGATAAGCTGTCAGGAATAGATAAATAATAACAAAAAAATTGTAAAGTGGAGAAAGCGAGAGCGCGCGAATGCACTCAAGCAAACACAAACAGCACAGCACGATGCGTATTTTTTTTTAAAATTGACAAAATAAATCAAAAATAAATCAAAAATAAAAATAAGTGGAAAAGGCGAGAGTGCGCGAGCACACAGGAGCAAAGACAAGCAGCGCAGCTTGATGCGTAGTAAAAAAAATAATAAATAGACAACTGGTCGACCTCATTAGAAATAAAAACCCAAAAGATTAGATAGACAAACAAACAAACACATAAATGTGGAGAGAAGGGCAGTGCGCGCAGGAGCAAAGGTAAACAGCAGACAGACCTGAATCCTTATCTTTACAAGGTCGACCGCAGAACTTTGTTCAGTTTGTCTCGGTGACGGATAATGGAAGGAAGGGCAGGCAACTGGTCGACTTCATTTAAATAAACAAATAAAATATAAGATAAACTCTCAGGAATAGATAAATAATAACAAAAAAATTGTAAAGTGGAGAAAGCGAGAGCGCGCGAATGCACTCAAGCAAACACAAACAGCACAGCACGATGCGTATTGTTTTTTAAAATTGACAAAATAAATCAAAAATAAATCAAAAATAAAAATAAGTGGAAAAGGCGAGAGTGCGCGAGCACACAGGAGCAAAGACAAGCAGCGCAGCTTGATGCGTAGTAAAAAAAATAATAAATAGACAACTGGTCGACCTCATTAGAAATAAAAACACAAAAGATTAGATAGACAAACAAACAAACACATAAATGTGGAGAGAAGGGCAGTGCGCGCAGGAGCAAAGGTAAACAGCAGACAGACCTGAATCCTTATCTTTACAAGGTCGACCTCAGAACTTTGTTCAGTTTGTCTCGGTGACGGATAATGGAAGGAAGGGCAGGCAACTGGTCAACTTCATTTAAATAAACAAATAAAAAATAAGATAAACTCTCAGGAATAGATAAATAATAACAAAAAAATTGTAAAGTGGAGAAAGCGAGAGCGCGCGAATGCACTCAAGCAAACACAAACAGCACAGCACGATGCGTATTTTTTTTAAAAATTGACAAAATAAATCAAAAATAAAAATAAGTGGAAAAGGCGAGAGTGCGCGAGCACACAGGAGCAAAGACAAGCAGCGCAGCTTGATGCGTAGTAAAAAAAATAATAAATAGACAACTGGTCGACCTCATTAGAAATAAAAACACAAAAGATTAGATAGACAAACAAACAAACACATAAATGTGGAGAGAAGGGCAGGGCGCGCAGGAGCAAAGGTAAACAGCAGAGAGACCTGAATCCTTATCTTTACAAGGTCGACCTCAGAACTTTGTTCAGTTTGTCTCGGTGACGGATAATGGAAGGAAGGGCAGGCAACTGGTCGACTTCATTTAAATAAACAAATAAAAAATAAGATAAACTCTCAGGAATAGATAAATAATAACAAAAAAATTGTAAAGTGGAGAAAGCGAGAGCGCGCGAATGCACTCAAGCAAACACAAACAGCACAGCACGATGCGTATTTTTTTTAAAATTGACAAAATAAATCAAAAATAAATCAAAAATAAAAATAAGTGGAAAAGGCGAGAGTGCGCGAGCACACAGGAGGAAAGACAAGCAGCGCAGCTTGATGCGTAGTAAAAAAAATAATAAATAGACAACTGGTCGACCTCATTAGAAATACAAACACAAAAGATTAGATAGACAAACAAACAAACACATAAATGTGGAGAGAAGGGCAGTGCGCGCAGGAGCAAAGGTAAACAGCAGAGAGACCTGAATCCTTATCTTTACAAGGTCGACCTCAGAACTTTTTTCAGTTTGTCTCGGTGACGGATAATGGAAGGAAGGGCAGGAAACTGGTCGACTTCATTTAAATAAACAAATAAAAAATAAGATAAACTCTCAGGAATAGATAAATAATAACAAAAAAATTGTAAAGTGGAGAAAGCGAGAGCGCGCGAATGCACTCAAGCAAACACAAACAGCACAGCACGATGCGTATTTTTTTTAAATTGACAAAATAAATCAAAAATAAATCAAAAATAAAAATAAGTGGAAAAGGCGAGAGTGCGCGAGCACACAGGAGCAAAGACAAGCAGCGCAGCTTGATGCGTAGTAAAAAAAATAATAAATAGACAACTGGTTGACCTCATTAGAAATAAAAACCCAAAAGATTAGATAGACAAACAAACAAACACATAAATGTGGAGAGAAGGGCAGTGTGCGCAGGAGCAAAGGTAAACAGCAGACAGACCTGAATCCTTATCTTTACAAGGTCGACCTCAGAACTTTGTTCAGTTTGTCTCGGTGACGGATAATGGAAGGAAGGGCAGGCAACTGGTCGACTTCATTTAAATAAACAAATAAAAAATAAGATAAACTCTCAGGAATAGATAAATAATAACCAAAAAATTGTAAAGTGGAGAAAGCGAGAGCGCGCGAATGCACTCAAGCAAACACAAACAGCACAGCACGATGCGTATTTTTTTAAAAATTGACAAAATAAATCAAAAATAAATCAAAAATAAAAATAAGTGGAAAAGGCGAGAGTGCGCGAGCACACAGGAGCAAAGAGAAGCAGCGCAGCTTGATGCGTAGTAAAAAAATAATAAATAGACAACTGGTCGACCTCATTAGAAATAAAAACACAAAAGATTAGATAGACAAACAAACAAACACATAAATATGGAGAGAAGGGCAGTGCGCGCAGGAGCAAAGGTAAACAGCAGACAGACCTGAATCCTTATCTTTACAAGGTCGACCTCAGAACTTTGTTCAGTTTGTCTCGGTGACGAATAATGGAAGGAAGGGCAGGCAACTGGTCGACTTCATTTAAATAAACAAATAAAAAATAAGATAAACTCTCAGGAATAGATAAATAATAACAAAAAAATTGTAAAGTGGAGAAAACGAGAGCGCGCGAATGCACTCAAGCAACACAAACAGCACAGCACGATGCGTATTTTTTTTTAAAATTGACAAAATAAATCAAAAATAAATCAAAATAAAAATAAGTGGAAAAGGCGAGAGTGCGCGAGCACACAGGAGCAAAGACAAGCAGCGCAGCTTGATGCGTAGTAAAAAAAATAATAAATAGACAACTGGTCGACCTCATTAGAAATAAAAACCCAAAAGATTAGATAGACAAACAAACCAACACATAAATGTGGAGAGAAGGGCAGTGTGCGCAGGAGCAAAGGTAAACAGCAGACAGACCTGAATCCTTATCTTTACAAGTTCGACCTCAGAACTTTGTTCAGTTTGTCTCGGTGACGGATAATGGAAGGAAGGGCAGGAAACTGGTCGACTTCATTTAAATAAACAAATAAAAAATAAGATAAACTCTCAGGAATAGATAAATAATAACAAAAAAATTGTAAAGTGCAGAAAGCGAGAGCGCGCGAATGCACTCAAGCAAACACAAACAGCACAGCACGATGCGTATCTTTTTTTAAATTGACAAAATAAATCAAAAATAATTCAAAAATAACAATAAGTGGAAAAGGCGAGAGTGCGCGAGCACACAGGAGCAAAGACAAGCAGCGCAGCTTGATGCGTAGTAAAAAAAATAATAAATAGACAACTGGTCGACCTCATTAGAAATAAAAACCCAAAAGATTAGATAGACAAACAAACAAACACATAAATGTGTTGAGAAGGGCAGTGCGCGCAGGAGCAAAGGTAAACAGCAGACAGACCTGAAACCTTATCTTTACAAGGTCGACCTCAGAACTTTGTTCAGTTTGTCTCGGTGAAGGATAATGGAAGGAAGGGCAGGAAACTGGTCGACTTCATTTAAATAAACAAATAAAATATAAGTTAAACTCTCAGGAATAGATAAATAATAACAAAAAATTGTAAAGTGGAGAAAGCGAGAGCGCGCGAATGCACTCAAGCAAACACAAACAGCACAGCACGATGCGTATTTTTTTTAAATTGACAAAATAAATAAAAAATAAATAAAAAATAAAAATAAGTGGAAATGGCGAGAGTGCGCGAGCACACAGGAGCAAAGACAAGCAGCGCAGCTTGATGCGTAGTAAAGAAAATAATAAATAGACAACTGGTCGACCTCATTAGAAATAAAAACCCAAAAGATTAGATAGACAAACAAACAAACACATAAATGTGGAGAGAAGGGCAGTGCGCGCAGGAGCAAAGGTAAACAGCAGACAGACCTGAATCCTTATCTTTACAAGGTCGACCTCAGAACTTTGTTCAGTTTGTCTCGGTGACGGATAATGGAAGGAAGGGCAGGAAACTGGTCGACTTCATTTAAATAAACAAATAAAAAATAAGATAAACTCTCAGGAATAGATAAATAATAACAAAAAAATTGTAAAGTGCAGAAAGCGAGAGCGCGCGAATGCACTCAAGCAAACACAAACAGCACAGCACGATGCGTATCTTTTTTAAATTGACAAAATAAATCAAAAATAATTCAAAAATAACAATAAGTGGAAAAGGCGAGAGTGCGCGAGCACACAGGAGCAAACACAAGCAGCGCAGCTTGATGCGTAGTAAAAAAAATAATAAATAGACAACTGGTCGACCTCATTAGAAATAAAAACCCAAAAGATTAGATAGACAAACAAACAAACACATAAATGTGTTGAGAAGGGCAGTGCGCGCAGGAGCAAAGGTAAACAGCAGACAGACCTGAAACCTTATCTTTACAAGGTCGACCTCAGAACTTTGTTCAGTTTGTCTCGGTGAAGGATAATGGAAGGAAGGGCAGGAAACTGGTCGACTTCATTTAAATAAACAAATAAAATATAAGTTAAACTCTCAGGAATAGATAAATAATAACAAAAAATTGTAAAGTGGAGAAAGCGAGAGCGCGCGAATGCACTCAAGCAAACACAAACAGCACAGCACGATGCGTATTTTTTTTAAATTGACAAAATAAATAAAAAATAAATAAAAAATAAAAATAAGTGGAAAAGGCGAGAGTGCGCGAGCACACAGGAGCAAAGACAAGCAGCGCAGCTTGATGCGTAGTAAAGAAAATAATAAATAGACAACTGGTCGACCTCATTAGAAATAAAAACCCAAAAGATTAGATAGACAAACAAACAAACACATAAATGTGGAGAGAAGGGCAGTGCGCGCAGGAGCAAAGGTAAACAGCAGACAGACCTGAATCCTTATCTTTACAAGGTCGACCTCAGAACTTTGTTCAGTTTGTCTCGGTGACGGATAATGGAAGGAAGGGCAGGCAACTGGTCGACTTCATTTAAATAAACAAATAAAAAATAAGATAAACTCTCAGGAATAGATAAATAATAACAAAAAAATTGTAAAGTGGAGACAGCGAGAGCGCGCGAATGCACTCAAGCAAACACAAACAGCACAGCACGATGCGTATTGTTTTTTTAAATTGACAAAATAAATAAAAAATAAATCAAAAATAAAAATAAGTGGAAAAGACGAGAGTGCGCGAGCACACAGGAGCAAAGACAAGCAGCGCAGCTTGATGCGTAGTAAAAAAAATAATAAATAGACAACTGGTCGACCTCATTAGAAATAAAAACCCAAAAGATTAGATAGACGAACAAACAAACACATAAATGTGGAGAGAAGGGCAGTGCGCGCAGGAGCAAAGGTAAACAGCAGACAGACCTGAATCCTTATCTTTACAAGGTCGACCTCAGAACTTTGTTCAGTTTGTCTCGGTAACGGATAATGGAAAGAAGGGCAGGCAACTGGTCAACTTCATTTAAATAAACAAATAAAAAATAAGATAAACTCTCAGGAATAGATAAATAATAACATAAAAATTGTAAAGTGGAGAAAGCGAGAGCGCGCGAATGCACTCAAGCGAACACAAACAGCACAGCACGATGCGTATTTTTTTTTAAATTGACAAAAGAAATCATAGATAAATCAAAAATAAAAATAAGTGGAAAAGGCGAGAGTGCGCGAGCACACAGGAGCAAAGACAAGCAGCGCATCTTGATGCGTAGTAAAAAAAATAATAAATAGACAACTGGTCGACCTCATTAGAAATAAAATCCCAAAAGATTAGATAGACAAACAAACAAACACATAAATGTTTTGAGAAGGGCAGTGCGCGCAGGAGCAAAGGTAAACAGCAGACAGACCTGAATCCTTATCTTTACAAGGTCGACCTCAGAACATTGTTCAGTTTTGTCTCGGTGACGGATAATGGAAGGAAGGGCAGGCAACTGGTCGACTTCATTTAAATAAACAAATAAAAATAAGATAAACTCTCAGGAATAGATAAATAATAACAAAAAAATTAAAAAGTGGAGAAAGCGAGAGCGCGCGAATGCACTCAAGCAAACACAAACAGCACAGCACGATGCGTATTTTTTTTTTAAATTGACAAAATAAATCAAAAATAAATCAAAAATAAAAATAAGTGGAAAAGGCGAGAGTGCGCGAGCACACAGGAGCAAAGACAAGCAGCGCAGCTTGATGCGTAGTAAAAAAAATAATAAATAGACAACTGGTCGACCTCATTAGAAATAAAAACCCAAAAGATTTGATAGACAAACAAACAAACACATAAATGTGGAGAGATGGGCAGTGCGCGCAGGAGCAAAGGTAAAAAGCAGACAGACCTGAATACTTATCTTTACAAGGTCGACCTCAGAACATTGTTCAGTTTGTCTCGGTGACGGATAATGGAAGGAAGGGCAAGCAACTGGTCGACTTCATTTAAATAAACAAATAAAAAAATAAGATAAACTCTCAGGAATAGATAAATAATAACAAAAATATTGTAAAGTGGAGAAAGCGAGAGCGCGTGAATGCACTCAAGCAAACACAAACAGCACAGCACGATGCGTATTTTTTTTTAAATTGAAAAAATAAATAAAAAATAAATCAAAAATAAAAATAAGTGGAAAAGGCGAGAGTGCGCGAGCACACAAGAGCAAAGACAAGCAGCGCAGCTTGATGCGTAGTAAAAAAAATAATAAATAGACAACTGGTCGACCTCATTAGAAATAAAAACCCAAAAGATTAGATAGACAAACAAACAAACACATAAATGTGGAGAGAAGGGCAGTGCGCGCAGGAGCAAAGGTAAACAGCAGACAGACCTGAATACTTATCTTTACAATGTCGACCTCAGAACTTTGTTCAGTTTGTCTCGGTGACGGATAATGGAAGGAAGGGCAGGAAACTGGTCGACTTCATTTAAATAAACAAATAAAAAATAAGATAAACTCTCAGGAATAGATAAATAATAACAAAAAAAATTGTAAAGTGGAGAAAGCGAGAGCGCGCGAATGCACTCAAGCAAACACAAACAGCACAGCACGATGGGTATCTTTTTTTAAATTGACAAAATAAATCAAAAATAATTCAAAAATAACAATAAGTGGAAAAGGCGAGAGTGCGCGAGCACACAGGAGCAAAGACAAGCAGCACAGCTTGATGCATAGTAAAAAAAATAATAAATAGACAACTGGTCGATCTCATTAGAAATAAAAACCCAAAAGATTAGATAGACAAACAAACAAACACATAAATGTGCAGAGATGGGCAGTGCGCGCAGGAGCAAAGGTAAACAGCAGACAGACCTGAATCCTTATCTTTACAAGGTCGACCTCAGAACTTTGTTCAGTTTGTCTCGGTGACGGATAATGGAAGGAAGGGCAGGCAACTGGTCGACTTCATTTAAATAAACAAATAAAAAATAAGATAAACTCTCAGGAATAGATAAATAATAACAAAAAAATTGTAAAGTGGAGAAAGCGAGAGCGCGCGAATGCACTCAAGCAAACACAAACAGCACAGCACGATGCGTATTTTTTTTATATTGACAAAAAAATCAAAAATAAATCAAAAATAACAATAAGTGGAAAAGGAGAGAGTGCGCGAGCACACAGGAGCAAAGACAAGCAGCGCAGCTTGATGCGTAGTAAAAAAAATAATAAATAGACAACTGGTCGACCTCATTAGAAATAAAAACCCAAAAGATTAGATAGACAAACAAACAAACACATAAATGTGTTGAGAAGGGCAGTGCGCGCAGGAGCAAAGGTAAACAGCAGACAGACCTGAAACCTTATCTTTACAAGGTCGACCTCAGAACTTTGTTCAGTTTGTCTCGGTGAAGGATAATGGAAGGAAGGGCAGGAAACTGGTCGACTTCATTTAAATAAACAAATAAAATATAAGTTAACTCTCAGGAATAGATAAATAATAACAAAAAATTGTAAAGTGGAGAAAGCGAGAGCGCGCGAATGCACTCAAGCAAACACAAACAGCACAGCACGATGCGTATTTTTTTTTAAATTGACAAAATAAATAAAAAATAAATAAAAAATAAAAATAAGTGGAAAAGGCGAGAGTGCGCGAGCACACAGGAGCAAAGACAAGCAGCGCAGCTTGATGCGTAGTAAAGAAAATAATTAATAGACAACTGGTCGACCTCATTAGAAATAAAAACCCAAAAGATTAGATAGACAAACAAACAAACACATAAATGTGGAGAGAAGGGCAGTGCGGGCAGGAGCAAAGGTAAACAGCAGACAGTACCAAAATCCTTATCTTTACAAGGTCGACCTCAGAACTTTGTTCAGTTTGTCTCGGTGACGGATAATGGAAGGAAGGGCAGGCAACTGGTCGACTTCATTTAAATAAACAAATAAAAAATAAGATAAACTCTCAGGAATAGATAAATAATAACAAAAAAATTGTAAAGTGGAGAAAGCGAGAGCGCGCGAATGCACTCAAGCAAACACAAACAGCACAGCACGATGCGTATTGTTTTTTAAAATTGACAAAATAAATCAAAAATAAATCAAAAATAAAAATAAGTGGAAAAGGCGAGAGTGCGCGAGCACACAGGAGCAAAGACAAGCAGCGCAGCTTGATGCGTAGTAAAAAAAATAATAAATAGACAACTGGTCGACCTCATTAGAAATAAAAACACAAAAGATTAGATAGACAAACAACAACACATAATGTGGAGAGAAGGGCAGTGCGCGCAGGAGCAAAGGTAAACAGCAGACAGACCTGAATCCTTATCTTTACAAGGTCGACCTCAGAACTTTGTTCAGTTTTGTCTCGGTGACGGATAATGGAAGGAAGGGCAGGCAACTGGTCGACTTCATTTAAATAAACAAATAAAAAATAAGATAAACTCTCAGGAATAGATAAATAATAACAAAAAAATTGTAAAGTGGAGAAAGCGAGAGCGCGCGAATGCACTCAAGCAAACACAAACAGCACAGCACGATGCGTATTGTTTTTTTAAATTGACAAAATAAATCAAAAATAAATCAAAAATAAAAATAAGTGGAAAAGGCGAGAGTGCGCGAGCACACAGGAGCAAAGACAAGCAGCGCAGCTTGATGCGTAGTAAAAAAAATAATAAATAGACAACTGGTCGACCTCATTAGAAATAAAACCCAAAAGATTAGATAGACAAACAAACAAACACATAAATGTGGAGAGAAGGGCAGTGCGCGCAGGAGCAAAGGTAAACAGCAGACAGACCTGAATCCTTATCTTTACAAGGTCGACCTCAGAACTTTGTTCAGTTTGTCTCGGTGATGAATAATGGAAGGAAGGGCAGGCAACTGGTCGACTTCATTTAAATAAACAAATAAAAAATAAGATTAACTCTCAGGAATAGATAAATAATAACAAAAAAATTGTAAAGTGGAGAAAGCGAGAGCACGCGAATGCACTCAAGCAAACACAAACAGCACAGCCCGATGCGTATTTTTTTTAAAATTGACAAAATAAATCAAAAATAAATCAAAAATAAAAATAAGTGGAAAAGGCGAGAGTGCGCGAGCACACAGGAGCACAGACAAGCAGCGCAGCTTGATGCGTAGTAAAAAAAATATTAAATAGACAACTGGTCGACCTCATTAGAAATAAAAACCCAAAAGATTAGATAGACAAACAAACAAACACATATATGTGGAGAGAAGGGCAGTGCGCGCAGGAGCAAAGGTAAACAGCAGACAGACCTGAATCCTTATCTTTACAAGGTCGACCTCAGAACTTTGTTCAGTTTGTCTCGGTGACGGATAATGGAAGGAAGGGCAGGCAACTGGTCGACTTCATTTAAATAAACAAATAAAAAATAAGATAAACTCTCAGGAATAGATAAATAATAACAAAAAAATTGTAAAGTGGAGAAAGCGAGAGCGCGCGAATGCACTCAAGCAAACACAAACAGCACAGCACGATGCGTAATTTTTTTTTAAATTGACAAAATAAATCAAAAACAAATCAAAAATAAAAATAAGTGGAAAAGGCGAGAGTGCGCGAGCACACTGGAGCAAAGACAAGCAGCGCAGATTGATGCGTATTAAAAAAAATAATAAATAGACAACTGGTCGACCTCATTAGAAATAAAAACCCAAAAGATTAGATAGACAAACAAACAAACACATAAATGTGGAGAGAAGGGCAGTGCGCGCAGGAGCAAAGGTAAACAGCAGACAGACCTGAATCCTTATCTTTACAAGGTCGACCTCAGAACTTTGTTCAGTTTGTCTCGGTGACGGATAATGGAAGGAAGGGCAGGCAACTGGTCAACTTCATTTAAATAAACAAATAAAAAATAAGATAAACTCTCAGGAATAGATAAATAATAACAAAAAAATTGTAAAGTGGAGAAAGCGAGAGCGCGCGAATGCACTCAAGCAAACACAAACAGCACAGCACGATGCGTATTTTTTTTTAAATTGACAAAAGAAATCATAGATAAATCAAAAATAAAAATAAGTGGAAAAGGCGAGAGTGCGCGAGCACACAGGAGCAAAGACAAGCAGCGCAGCTTGATGCGTAGTAAAAAAAATAATAAATAGACAACTGGTCGACCTCATTAGAAATAAAAACCCAAAAGATTAGATAGACAAACAAACAAACACATAAATGTGGAGAGAAGGGCAGTGCGCGCAGGAGCAAAGGTAAACAGCAGACAGACCTGAATACTTATCTTTACAATGTCGACCTCAGAACTTTGTTCAGTTTGTCTCGGTGACGGATAATGGAAGGAAGGGCAGGAAACTGGTCGACTTCATTTAAATAAACAAATAAAAAATAAGATAAACTCTCAGGAATAGATAAATAATAACAAAAAAATTGTAAAGTGCAGAAAGCGAGAGCGCGCGAATGCACTCAAGCAAACACAAACAGCACAGCACGATGCGTATCTTTTTTTAAATTGACAAAATAAATCAAAAATAATTCAAAAATAACAATAAGTGGAAAAGGCGAGAGTGCGCGAGCACACAGGAGCAAAGACAAGCAGCACAGCTTGATGCATAGTAAAAAAAATAATAAATAGACAACTGGTCGATCTCATTAGAAATAAAAACCCAAAAGATTAGATAGACAAACAAACAAACACATAAATGTGGAGAGAAGGGCAGTGCGGGCAGGAGCAAAGGTAAACAGCAGACAGACCTGAATCCTTATCTTTACAAGGTCGACCTCAGAACTTTGTTCAGTTTGTCTCGGTGACGGATAATGGAAGGAAGGGCAGGCAACTGGTCGACTTCATTTAAATAAACAAATAAAAAATGAGATAAACTCTCAGGAATAGATAAATAATAACAAAAAAAATTGTAAAGTGGAGAAAGCGAGAGCGCGCGAATGCACTCAAGCAAACACAAACAGCACAGAACGATGCGTATTTTTTTTTAAATTGACAAAATAAATCAAAAATAAATCAAAAATAAAAATAAGTGGAAAAGGCGAGAGTGCGCGAGCACACAGGAGCAAAGACAAGCAGCGCAGCTTGATGCGTAGTAAAAAAAATAATAAATAGACAACTGGTCTACCTCATTAGAAATAAAAACCCAAAAGATTAGATAGACAAACAAACAAACACATAAATGTGCAGAGATGGGCAGTGCGCGCAGGAGCAAAGGTAAACAGCAGACAGACCTGAATCCTTATCTTTACAAGGTCGACCTCAGAACTTTGTTCAGTTTGTCTCGGTGACGGATAATGGAAGGAAGGGCAGGCAACTGGTCGACTTCATTTAAATAAACAAATAAAAAATAAGATAAACTCTCAGGAATAGATAAATAATAACAAAAAAATTGTAAAGTGGAGAAAGCGAGAGCGCGCGAATGCACTCAAGCAAACACAAACAGCACAGCACGATGCGTATTTTTTTTATATTGACAAAATAAATCAAAAATAAATCAAAAATAACAATAAGTGGAAAAGGCGAGAGTGTGCGAGCACACAGGAGCAAAGACAAGCAGCGCAGCTTGATGCGTAGTAAAAAAAATAATAAATAGACAACTGGTCGACCTCATTAGAAATAAAAACCCAAAAGATTAGATAGACAAACAAACAAACACATAAATGTGTTGAGAAGGGCAGTGCGCGCAGGAGCAAAGGTAAACAGCAGACAGACCTGAAACCTTATCTTTACAAGGTCGACCTCAGAACTTTGTTCAGTTTGTCTCGGTGAAGGATAATGGAAGGAAGGGCAGGAAACTGGTCGACTTCATTTAAATAAACAAATAAAAGTTAAACTCTCAGGAATAGATAAATAATAACAAAAAATTGTAAAGTGGAGAAAGCGAGAGCGCGGGAATGCACTCAAGCAAACACAAACAGCACAGCACGATGCGTATTTTTTTTAAATTGACAAAATAAATAAAAAATAAATAAAAAATAAAAATAAGTGGAAAAGGTGAGAGTGCGCGAGCACACAGGAGCAAAGACAAGCAGCGCAGCTTGATGCGTAGTAAAGAAAATAATAAATAGACAACTGGTCGACCTCATTAGAAATAAAAACCCAAAAGATTAGATAGACAAACAAACAAACACATAAATGTGGAGAGAAGGGCAGTGCGGGCAGGAGCAAAGGTAAACAGCAGACAGACCAAAATCCTTACCTTTACAAGGTCGACCTCAGAACTTTGTTCAGTTTGTCTCGGTGACGGATAATGGAAGGAAGGGCAGGCAACTGGTCGACTTCATTTAAATAAACAAATAAAAAATAAGATAAACTCTCAGGAATAGATAAATAATAACAAAAAAATTGTAAAGTGGAGAAAGCGAGAGCGCGCGAATGCACTCAAGCAAACACAAACAGCACAGCACGATGCGTATTGTTTTTTAAAATTGACAAAATAAATCAAAAATAAATCAAAAATAAAAAAAAGTGGAAAAGGCGAGAGTGCGCGAGCACACAGGAGCAAAGACAAGCAGCGCAGCTTGATGCGTAGTAAAAAAAATAATAAATAGACAACTGGTCGACCTCATTAGAAATAAAAACCCAAAAGATTAGATAGACAAACAAACAAACACATAAATGTGGAGAGAAGGGCAGTGCGCGCAGGAGCAAAGGTAAACAGCAGACAGACCTGAATCCTTATCTTTACAAGGTCGACCTCAGAACTTTGTTCAGTTTGTCTCGGTGACGGATAATGGAAGGAAGGGCAGGCAACTGGTCGACTTCATTTAAATAAACAAATAAAAAATAAGATAAACTCTCAGGAATAGATAAATAATAACAAAAAAATTGTAAAGTGGAGAAAGCGAGAGCGCGCGAATGCACTCAAGCAAACACAAACAGCACAGCACGATGCGTATTGTTTTTTTAAATTGACAAAATAAATAAAAAATAAATCAAAAATAAAAATAAGTGGAAAAGACGAGAGTGCGCGAGCACACAGGAGCAAAGACAAGCAGCGCAGCTTGATGCGTAGTAAAAAAAATAATAAATAGACAACTGGTCGACCTCATTAGAAATAAAAACCCAAAAGATTAGATAGACAAACAAACAAACACATAAATGTGGAGAGAAGGGCAGTGCGCGCAGGAGCAAAGGTAAACAGCAGACAGACCTGAATCCTTATCTTTACAAGGTCGACCTCAGAACTTTGTTCAGTTTGTCTCGGTGACGAATAATGGAAGGAAGGGCAGGCAACTGGTCGACTTCATTTAAATAAACAAATAAAAAATAAGATTAACTCTCAGGAATAGATAAATAATAACAAAAAAATTGTAAAGTGGAGAAAGCGAGAGCACGCGAATGCACTCAAGCAAACACAAACAGCACAGCCCGATGCGTATTTTTTTTTAAAATTGACAAAATAAATCAAAAATAAATCAAAAATAAAAATAAGTGGAAAAGGCGAGAGTGCGCGAGCACACAGGAGCAAAGACAAGCAGCGCAGCTTGATGCGTAGTAAAAAAAATATTAAATAGACAACTGGTCGACCTCATTAGAAATAAAAACCCAAAAGATTAGATAGACAAACAAACAAACACATATATGTGGAGAGAAGGGCAGTGCGCGCAGGAGCAAAGGTAAACAGCAGACAGACCTGAATCCTTATCTTTACAAGGTCGACCTCAGAACTTTGTTCAGTTTGTCTCGGTGACGGATAATGGAAGGAAGGGCAGGCAACTGGTCGACTTCATTTAAATAAACAAATAAAAAATAAGATAAACTCTCAGGAATAGATAAATAATAACAAAAAAATTGTAAAGTGGAGAAAGCGAGAGCGCGCGAATGCACTCAAGCAAACACAAACAGCACAGCACGATGCGTAATTTTTTTTTAAATTGACAAAATAAATCAAAAACAAATCAAAAATAAAAATAAGTGGAAAAGGCGAGAGTGCGCGAGCACACTGGAGCAAAGACAAGCAGCGCAGATTGATGCGTAGTAAAAAAAATAATAAATAGACAACTGGTCGACCTCATTAGAAATAAAAACCCAAAAGATTAGATAGACAAACAAACAAACACATAAATGTGGAGAGAAGGGCAGTGTGCGCAGGAGCAAAGGTAAACAGCAGACAGACCTGAATCCTTATCTTTACAAGGTCGACCTCAGAACTTTGTTCAGTTTGTCTCGGTGACGGATAATGGAAGGAAGGGCAGGCAACTGGTCGACTTCATTTAAATAAACAAATAAAAAATAAGATAAACTCTCAGGAATAGATAAATAATAACAAAAAAATTGTAAAGTGGAGAAAGCGAGAGCGCACGAATGCACTCAAGCAAACACAAACAGCACAGCACGATGCGTATTTTTTTTAAAAATTGACAAAATAAATCAAAAATAAATCAAAAATAAAAATAAGTGGAAAAGGCGAGAGTGCGCGAGCACACAGGAGCAAAGAGAAGCAGCGCAGCTTGATGCGTAGTAAAAAAAATAATAAATAGACAACTGGTCGACCTCATTAGAAATAAAAACCCAAAAGATTAGATAGACAAACAAACAAACACATAAATGTGGAGAGAAGGGCAGTGCGCGCAGGAGCAAAGGTAAACAGCAGACAGACCTGAATCCTTATCTTTACAAGGTCGACCGCAGAACTTTGTTCAGTTTGTCTCGGTGACGGATAATGGAAGGAAGGGCAGGCAACTGGTCGACTTCATTTAAATAAACAAATAAAATATAAGATAAACTCTCAGGAATAGATAAATAATAACAAAAAAATTGTAAAGTGGAGAAAGCGAGAGCGCGCGAATGCACTCAAGCAAACACAAACAGCACAGCACGATGCGTATTGTTTTTTAAAATTGACAAAATAAATCAAAAATAAATCAAAAATAAAAATAAGTGGAAAAGGCGAGAGTGCGCGAGCACACAGGAGCAAAGACAAGCAGCGCAGCTTGATGCGTAGTAAAAAAAATAATAAATAGACAACTGGTCGACCTCATTAGAAATAAAAACCCAAAAGATTAGATAGACAAACAAACAAACACATAAATGTGGAGAGAAGGGCAGTGCGCGCAGGAGCAAAGGTTAACAGCAGACAGACCTGAATCCTTATCTTTACAAGGTCGACCTCAGAACTTTGTTCAGTTTGTCTCGGTGACGAATAATGGAAGGAAGGGCAGGCAACTGGTCGACTTCATTTAAATAAACAAATAAAAAATAAGATTAACTCTCAGGAATAGATAAATAATAACAAAAAAATTGTAAAGTGGAGAAAGCGAGAGCACGCGAATGCACTCAAGCAAACACAAACAGCACAGCCCGATGCGTATTTTTTTTTAAAATTGACAAAATAAATCAAAAATAAATCAAAAATAAAAATAAGTGGAAAAGGCGAGAGTGCGCGAGCACACAGGAGCAAAGACAAGCAGCGCAGCTTGATGCGTAGTAAAAAAAATAATAAATAGACAACTGGTCGACCTCATTAGAAATAAAAACCCAAAAGATTAGATAGACAAACAAACAAACACATATATGTGGAGAGAAGGGCAGTGCGCGCAGGAGCAAAGGTAAACAGCAGACAGACCTGAATCCTTATCTTTACAAGGTCGACCTCAGAACTTTGTTCAGTTTGTCTCGGTGACGGATAATGGAAGGAAGGGCAGGCAACTGGTCGACTTCATTTAAATAAACAAATAAAAAATAAGATAAACTCTCAGGAATAGATAAATAATAACAAAAAAATTGTAAAGTGGAGAAAGCGAGAGCGCGCGAATGCACTCAAGCAAACACAAACAGCACAGCACGATGCGTATTTATTTTATATTGACAAAATAAATAAAAATAAATCAAAAATAACAATAAGTGGAAAAGGGGAGAGTGCGCCAGCACACAGGAGCAAAGACAAGCAGCGCAGCTTGATGCGTAGTAAAAAAAATAATAAATAGACAACTGTTCGACCTCATTAGAAATAAAAACCCAAAAGATTAGATAGACAAACAAACAAACACATAAATGTGGAGAGAAGGGCAGTGCGCGCAGGAGCAAAGGTAAACAGCAGACAGACCTGAATCCTTATCTTTACAAGGTCGACCTCAGAACTTTGTTCAGTTTGTCTCGGTGACGGATAATGGAAGGAAGGGAGGAAACTGGTCGACTTCATTTAAATAAACAAATAAAAAATAAGATAAACTCACAGGAATAGATAAATAATAACAAAAAAATTATAAAGTGGAGAAAGCGAGAGCGCGCGAATGTACTCAAGAAAACACAAACAGCACAGCACGATGCGTATTTTTTTTAAATTGACAAAATAAATAAAAATAAATCAAAAATAAAAATTAGTGGAAAAGGCGAGAGTGCGCCAGCACACAGGAGCAAAGACAAGCAGCGCAGCTTGATGCGTAGTAAAAAAAATAATAAATAGACAACTGGTCGACCTCATTAGAAATAATAACCCAAAAGATTAGATAGACAAACAAACAAACACATAAATGTGGAGAGAATGGCAGTGCGCGCAGGAGCAAAGGTAAACAGCAGACAGACCTGAATCCTTATCTTTACAAGGTCGACCTCAGAACTTTGTTCAGTTTGTCTCGGTGACGGATAATGGAAGGAAGGGCAGGCAACTGGTCGACTTCATTTAAATAAACAAATAAAAAATAAGATAAACTCTCAGGAATAGATAAATAATAACAAAAAATTGTAAAGTGCAGAAAGCGAGAGCGCGCAAATGCACTCAAGCAAACACAAACAGCACAGCACGATGCGTATTTTTTTTTATATTGACAAAATAAATCAAAAATAACAATAAGTGGAAAAGGCGAGAGTGCGCGAGCACACAGGAGCAAAGACAAGCAGCGCAGCTTGATGCGTAGTAAAAAAAATAATAAATAGACAACTGGTCGACCTCATTAGAAATAAAAACCCAAAAGATTAGATAGACAAACAAACAAATACATAAATGTGGAGAGAAGGGCAGTGCGCGCAGGAGTAAAGGTAAACAGCAGACAGACCTGAATCCTTATCTTTACAAGGTCGACCTCAGAACTTTGTTCAGTTTGTCTCGGTGACGGATAATGGAAGGAAGGGAGGAAACTGGTCGACTTCATTTAAATAAACAAATAAAAAATAAGTAAACTCTCAGGAATAGATAAATAATAACAAAAAAATTGTAAAGTGGAGAAAGCGAGAGCGCGCGAATGCACTCAAGCAAACACAAACAGCACAGCACGATGCGTAATTTTTTTTTAAATTGACAAAATAAATCAAAAATAAATCAAAAATAATAATAAGTGGAAAAGGCGAGAGTGCGAGAGCACACAGGAGCAAAGACAAGCAGCGCAGCTTGATGCGTAGTAAAAAAAATAATAAATAGACAATTGGTCGACCTCATTAGAAATAAATACCCAAAAGATTAGATAGACAAACAAACAAACACATAAATGTGGAGAGAAGGGCAGTGCGCGCAGGAGCAAAGGTAAACAGCAGACAGACCTGAATCCTTATCTTTACAAGGTCGACCTCAGAACTTTGTTCAGTTTGTCTCGGTTACGGATAATGGAAGGAAGGGCAGGCAACTGGTGGACTTCATTTAAATAAACAAATAAAAAATAAGATAAACTCTCAGGAATAGATAAATAATAACAAAAAAATTGTAAAGTGGAGAAAGCGAGAGCGCGCGAATGCACTCAAGCAAACACAAACAGCACAGCACGATGCGTATTTTTTTTATATTGACAAAATAAATCAAAAATAAATCAAAAATAACAATAAGTGGAAAAGGCGAGAGTGCGCGAGCACACAGGAGCAAAGACAAGCAGCGCAGCTTGATGCGTAGTAAAAAAAATAATAAATAGACAACTGGTCGACCTCATTAGAAATAAAAACCCAAAAGATTAGATAGACAAACAAACAAACACATAAATGTGTTGAGAAGGGCAGTGCGCGCAGGAGCAAAGGTAAACAGCAGACAGACCTGAAACCTTATCTTTACAAGGTCGACCTCAGAACTTTGTTCAGTTTGTCTCGGTGAAGGATAATGGAAGGAAGGGCAGGAAACTGGTCGACTTCATTTAAATAAACAAATAAAAGTTAAACTCTCAGGAATAGATAAATAATAACAAAAAATTGTAAAGTGGAGAAAGCGAGAGCGCGGGAATGCACTCAAGCAAACACAAACAGCACAGCACGATGCGTATTTTTTTTAAATTGACAAAATAAATAAAAAATAAATAAAAAATAAAAATAAGTGGAAAAGGTGAGAGTGCGCGAGCACACAGGAGCAAAGACAAGCAGCGCAGCTTGATGCGTAGTAAAGAAAATAATAAATAGACAACTGGTCGACCTCATTAGAAATAAAAACCCAAAAGATTAGATAGACAAACAAACAAACACATAAATGTGGAGAGAAGGGCAGTGCGGGCAGGAGCAAAGGTAAACAGCAGACAGACCAAAATCCTTACCTTTACAAGGTCGACCTCAGAACTTTGTTCAGTTTGTCTCGGTGACGGATAATGGAAGGAAGGGCAGGCAACTGGTCGACTTCATTTAAATAAACAAATAAAAAATAAGATAAACTCTCAGGAATAGATAAATAATAACAAAAAAATTGTAAAGTGGAGAAAGCGAGAGCGCGCGAATGCACTCAAGCAAACACAAACAGCACAGCACGATGCGTATTGTTTTTTTAAATTGACAAAATAAATAAAAAATAAATCAAAAATAAAAATAAGTGGAAAAGACGAGAGTGCGCGAGCACACAGGAGCAAAGACAAGCAGCGCAGCTTGATGCGTAGTAAAAAAAATAATAAATAGACAACTGGTCGACCTCATTAGAAATAAAAACCCAAAAGATTAGATAGACAAACAAACAAACACATAAATGTGGAGAGAAGGGCAGTGCGCGCAGGAGCAAAGGTAAACAGCAGACAGACCTGAATCCTTATCTTTACAAGGTCGACCTCAGAACTTTGTTCAGTTTGTCTCGGTGACGAATAATGGAAGGAAGGGCAGGCAACTGGTCGACTTCATTTAAATAAACAAATAAAAAATAAGATTAACTCTCAGGAATAGATAAATAATAACAAAAAAATTGTAAAGTGGAGAAAGCGAGAGCACGCGAATGCACTCAAGCAAACACAAACAGCACAGCCCGATGCGTTTTTTTTTTTAAAATTGACAAAATAAATCAAAAATAAATCAAAAATAAAAATAAGTGGAAAAGGCGAGAGTCGCGAGCACACAGGAGCAAAGACAAGCAGCGCAGCTTGATGCGTAGTAAAAAAAATATTAAATAGACAACTGGTCGACCTCATTAGAAATAAAAACCCAAAAGATTAGATAGACAAACAAACAAACACATATATGTGGAGAGAAGGGCAGTGCGCGCAGGAGCAAAGGTAAACAGCAGACAGACCTGAATCCTTATCTTTACAAGGTCGACCTCAGAACTTTGTTCAGTTTGTCTCGGTGACGGATAATGGAAGGAAGGGCAGGCAACTGGTCGACTTCATTTAAATAAACAAATAAAAAATAAGATAAACTCTCAGGAATAGATAAATAATTACAAAAAAATTGTAAAGTGGAGAAAGCGAGAGCGCGCGAATGCACTCAAGCAAACACAAACAGCACAGCACGATGCGTAATTTTTTTTTAAATTGACAAAATAAATCAAAAACAAATCAAAAATAAAAATAAGTGGAAAAGGCGAGAGTGCGCGAGCACACTGGAGCAAAGACAAGCAGCGCAGATTGATGCGTAGTAAAAAAAATAATAAATAGACAACTGGTCGACCTCATTAGAAATAAAAACCCAAAAGATTAGATAGACAAACAAACAAACACATAAATGTGGAGAGAAGGGCAGTGTGCGCAGGAGCAAAGGTAAACAGCAGACAGACCTGAATCCTTATCTTTACAAGGTCGACCTCAGAACTTTGTTCAGTTTGTCTCGGTGACGGATAATGGAAGGAAGGGCAGGCAACTGGTCGACTTCATTTAAATAAACAAATAAAAAATAAGATAAACTCTCAGGAATAGATAAATAATAACAAAAAAATTGTAAAGTGGAGAAAGCGAGAGCGCACGAATGCACTCAAGCAAACACAAACAGCACAGCACGATGCGTATTTTTTTTAAAAATTGACAAAATAAATCAAAAATAAATCAAAAATAAAAATAAGTGGAAAAGGCGAGAGTGCGCGAGCACACAGGAGCAAAGAGAAGCAGCGCAGCTTGATGCGTAGTAAAAAAAATAATAAATAGACAACTGGTCGACCTCATTAGAAATAAAAACCCAAAAGATTAGATAGACAAACAAACAAACACATAAATGTGGAGAGAAGGGCAGTGCGCGCAGGAGCAAAGGTAAACAGCAGACAGACCTGAATCCTTATCTTTACAAGGTCGACCGCAGAACTTTGTTCAGTTTGTCTCGGTGACGGATAATGGAAGGAAGGGCAGGCAACTGGTCGACTTCATTTAAATAAACAAATAAAATATAAGATAAACTCTCAGGAATAGATAAATAATAACAAAAAAATTGTAAAGTGGAGAAAGCGAGAGCGCGCGAATGCACTCAAGCAAACACAAACAGCACAGCACGATGCGTATTGTTTTTTAAAATTGACAAAATAATTCAAAAATAAATCAAAAATAAAAATAAGTGGAAAAGGCGAGAGTGCGCGAGCACACAGGAGCAAAGACAAGCAGCGCAGCTTGATGCGTAGTAAAAAAAATAATAAATAGACAACTGGTCGACCTCATTAGAAATAAAAACCCAAAAGATTAGATAGACAAACAAACAAACACATAAATGTGGAGAGAAGGGCAGTGCGCGCAGGAGCAAAGGTAAACAGCAGACAGACCTGAATCCTTATCTTTACAAGGTCGACCTCAGAACTTTGTTCAGTTTGTCTCGGTGACGAATAATGGAAGGAAGGGCAGGCAACTGGTCGACTTCATTTAAATAAACAAATAAAAAATAAGATTAACTCTCAGGAATAGATAAATAATAACAAAAAAATTGTAAAGTGGAGAAAGCGAGAGCACGCGAATGCACTCAAGCAAACACAAACAGCACAGCCCGATGCGTATTTTTTTTTAAAATTGACAAAATAAATCAAAAATAAATCAAAAATAAAAATAAGTGGAAAAGGCGAGAGTGCGCGAGCACACAGGAGCAAAGACAAGCAGCGCAGCTTGATGCGTAGTAAAAAAAATAATAAATAGACAACTGGTCGACCTCATTAGAAATAAAAACCCAAAAGATTAGATAGACAAACAAACAAACACATATATGTGGAGAGAAGGGCAGTGCGCGCAGGAGCAAAGGTAAACAGCAGACAGACCTGAATCCTTATCTTTACAAGGTCGACCTCAGAACTTTGTTCAGTTTGTCTCGGTGACGGATAATGGAAGGAAGGGCAGGCAACTGGTCGACTTCATTTAAATAAACAAATAAAAAATAAGATAAACTCTCAGGAATAGATAAATAATAACAAAAAAATTGTAAAGTGGAGAAAGCGAGAGCGCGCGAATGCACTCAAGCAAACACAAACAGCACAGCACGATGCGTATTTATTTTATATTGACAAAATAAATAAAAATAAATCAAAAATAACAATAAGTGGGAAAGGGGAGAGTGCGCCAGCACACAGGAGCAAAGACAAGCAGCGCAGCTTGATGCGTAGTAAAAAAAATAATAAATAGACAACTGGTCGACCTCATTAGAAATAAAAACCCAAAAGATTAGATAGACAAACAAACAAACACATAAATGTGGAGAGAAGGGCAGTGCGCGCAGGAGCAAAGGTAAACAGCAGACAGACCTGAATCCTTATCTTTACAAGGTCGACCTCAGAACTTTGTTCAGTTTGTCTCGGTGACGGATAATGGAAGGAAGGGAGGAAACTGGTCGACTTCATTTAAATAAACAAATAAAAAATAAGATAAACTCACAGGAATAGATAAATAATAACAAAAAAATTATAAAGTGGAGAAAGCGAGAGCGCGCGAATGTACTCAAGAAAACACAAACAGCACAGCACGATGCGTATTTTTTTTAAATTGACAAAATAAATAAAAATAAATCAAAAATAAAAATTAGTGGAAAAGGCGAGAGTGCGCCAGCACACAGGAGCAAAGACAAGCAGCGCAGCTTGATGCGTAGTAAAAAAAATAATAAATAGACAACTGGTCGACCTCATTAGAAATAATAACCCAAAAGATTAGATAGACAAACAAACAAACACATAAATGTGGAGAGAATGGCAGTGCGCGCAGGAGCAAAGGTAAACAGCAGACAGACCTGAATCCTTATCTTTACAAGGTCGACCTCAGAACTTTGTTCAGTTTGTCTCGGTGACGGATAATGGAAGGAAGGGCAGGCAACTGGTCGACTTCATTTAAATAAACAAATAAAAAATAAGATAAACTCTCAGGAATAGATAAATAATAACAAAAAAATTGTAAAGTGCAGAAAGCGAGAGCGCGCAAATGCACTCAAGCAAACACAAACAGCACAGCACGATGCGTATTTTTTTTTATATTGACAAAATAAATCAAAAATAACAATAAGTGGAAAAGGCGAGAGTGCGCGAGCACACAGGAGCAAAGACAAGCAGCGCAGCTTGATGCGTAGTAAAAAAAATAATAAATAGACAACTGGTCGACCTCATTAGAAATAAAAACCCAAAAGATTAGATAGACAAACAAACAAATACATAAATGTGGAGAGAAGGGCAGTGCGCGCAGGAGTAAAGGTAAACAGCAGACAGACCTGAATCCTTATCTTTACAAGGTCGACCTCAGAACTTTGTTCAGTTTGTCTCGGTGACGGATAATGGAAGGAAGGGAGGAAACTGGTCGACTTCATTTAAATAAACAAATAAAAAATAAGTAAACTCTCAGGAATAGATAAATAATAACAAAAAAATTGTAAAGTGGAGAAAGCGAGAGCGCGCGAATGCACTCAAGCAAACACAAACAGCACAGCACGATGCGTAATTTTTTTTTAAATTGACAAAATAAATCAAAAATAAATCAAAAATAATAATAAGTGGAAAAGGCGAGAGTGCGAGAGCACACAGGAGCAAAGACAAGCAGCGCAGCTTGATGCGTAGTAAAAAAAATAATAAATAGACAATTGGTCGACCTCATTAGAAATAAATACCCAAAAGATTAGATAGACAAACAAACAAACACATAAATGTGGAGAGAAGGGCAGTGCGCGCAGGAGCAAAGGTAAACAGCAGACAGACCTGAATCCTTATCTTTACAAGGTCGACCTCAGAACTTTGTTCAGTTTGTCTCGGTTACGGATAATGGAAGGAAGGGCAGGCAACTGGTGGACTTCATTTAAATAAACAAATAAAAAATAAGATAAACTCTCAGGAATAGATAAATAATAACAAAAAAATTGTAAAGTGGAGAAAGCGAGAGTGCGAAAATGCACTCAAGCAAACACAAACAGCACAGCACGATGCGAATTTTTTTTTAAATTGACAAAATAAATCAAAAATAAATCAAAAATAAAAATAAGTGGAAAAGGCGAGAGTGCGCGAGCACACAGGAGCAAAGACAAGCAGCGCAGCTTGATGCGTAGTAAAAAAAATAATAAATAGACAACTGGTCGACCTCATTAGAAATAAAAACCCAAAAGATTAGATAGACAAACAAACAAACACATAAATGTGGAGAGAAGGGCAGTGCGCGCAGGAGCAAAGGTAAACAGCAGACAGACCTGAATCCTTATCTTTACAAGGTCGACCTCAGAACTTTGTTCAGTTTTTCTCGGTGACGGATAATGGAAGGAAGGGAGGAAACTGGTCGACTTCATTTAATAAACAAATAAAAAATAAGATAAACTCTCAGGAATAGATAAATAATAACAAAAAAATTGTAAAGTGCAGAAAGCAAGAGCGCGCGAATGCACTCAAGCAAACACAAACAGCACAGCACGATGCGTATTTTTTTATATTGACAAAATAAATCAAAAATAACAATAAGTGGAAAAGGCGAGAGTGCGCGAGCACACAGGAGCAAAGACAAGCAGCGCAGCTTGATGCGTAGTAAAAAAAATAATAAATAGACAACTGGTCGACCTCATTAGAAATAAAAACCCAAAAGATTAGATAGACAAACAAACAAATACATAAATGTGGAGAGAAGGGCAGTGCGCGTAGGAGCAAAGGTAAACAGCAGACAGACCTGAATCCTTATCTTTACAAGGTCGACCTCAGAACTTTGTTCAGTTTGTCTCGGTGACGGATAATGGAAGGAAGGGAGGAAACTGGTCGACTTCATTAAAATAAACAAATAAAAAATAAGTAAACTCTCAGGATTAGATAAATAATAACAAAAAATTGTAAAGTGGAGAAAGCGAGAGCGCGCGAATGCACTCAAGCAAACATAAACAGCACAGCACGATGCGTAATTTTTTTTAAAATTGACAAAATAAATAAAAAATAAATCAAAAATAAAAATAAGTGGAAAAGGCGAGAGTGCGCGAGCACACAGGAGCAAAGACAAGCAGCGCAGCTTGATGCGTAGTAAAAAAAATAATAAATAGACAACTGGTCGACCTCATTAGAAATAAAAACCCAAAAGATTAGATAGACAAACAAACAAACACATAAATGTGGAGAGAAGGGCAGTGCGCGCAGGAGCAAAGGTAAACAGCAGACAGACCTGAATCCTTATCTTTACAAGGTCGACCTCAGAACTTTGTTCAGTTTGTCTCGGTGACGGATAATGGAAGGAAGGGCAGGCAACTGGTCGACTTCATTTAAATAAACAAATAAAAAATAAGATAAACTCTCAGGAATAGATAAATAATAACAAAAAAATTGTAAAGTGGAGAAAGCGAGAGCGCGCGAATGCACTCAAGCAAACACAAACAGCACAGCACGATGCGGATTTTTTTTTAAATTGACAAAATAAATCAAAAATAAATCAAAAATAAAAATAAGTGGAAAAGGCGAGAGTGCACGAGTACACAGGAGCAAAGACAAGCAGCGCAGTTGGTGCGTAGTAAAAAAATAATAAATAGAAAACTGGTCGACATCATTAGAAATAAAAACCCAAAAGATTAGATAGATAAACAAACAAACACATAAATGGGGAGAGAAGGGCAGTGCGCGCAGGAGCAAAGGTAAACAGCAGACAGACCTGAATCCTTATCTTTACAAGGTCGACCTCAGAACTTTGTTCAGTTTGTCTCGGTGACGGATAATGGAAGGAAGGGCAGGCAACTGGTCGACTTCATTTAAATAAACAAATAAAAAATAAGATAAACACTCAGGAATAGATAAATAATAACAAAAAAATTGTAAAGTGGAGAAAGTGAGAGCGCGCGAATGCACTCAAGCAAACACAAACAGCACAGCACGATGCGTATTTTTTTTAAATTGACAAAATAAATCAAAAATAAATCAAAAATAAAAATAAGTGGAAAAGGCGAGAGTGCACGAGCACACAGGAGCAAAGACAAGCAGCGCAGCTTGATGCGTAGTAAAAAAAATAATAAATAGACAACTGGTCGACCTCATTAGAAATAAAAACCCAAAAGATTAGATAGACAAACAAACAAACACATATATGTGGAGAGAAGGGCAGTGCGCGCAGGAGCAAAGGTAAACAGCAGACAGACCTGAATCCTTATCTTTACAAGGTCGACCTCAGAACTTTGTTCAGTTTGTCTCGGTGACGGATAATGGAAGGAAGGGCAGGCAACTGGTCGACTTCATTTAAATAAACAAATAAAAAATAAGATAAACTCTCAGGAATAGATAAATAATAACAAAAAAATTGTAAAGTGGAGAAAGCGAGAGCGCGCGAATGCACTCAAGCAAACACAAACAGCACAGCACGATGCGTATTTTTTTTATATTGACAAAATAAATAAAAATAAATCAAAAATAACAATAAGTGGAAAAGGGGAGAGTGCGCCAGCACACAGGAGCAAAGACAAGCAGCGCAGCTTGATGCGTAGTAAAAAAAATAATAAATAGACAACTGGTCGACCTCATTAGAAATAAAAACCCAAAAGATTAGATAGACAAACAAACAAACACATAAATGTGGAGAGAAGGGCAGTGCGCGCAGGAGCAAAGGTAAACAGCAGACAGACCTGAATCCTTATCTTTACAAGGTCGACCTCAGAACTTTGTTCAGTTTGTCTCGGTGACGGATAATGGAAGGAAGGGAGGAAACTGGTCGACTTCATTTAAATAAACAAATAAAAAATAAGATAAACTCACAGGAATAGATAAATAATAACAAAAAAATTATAAAGTGGAGAAAGCGAGAGCGCGCGAATGTACTCAAGAAAACACAAACAGCACAGCACGATGCGTATTTTTTTTAAATTGACAAAATAAATAAAAATAAATCAAAAATAAAAATTAGTGGAAAAGGCGAGAGTGCGCCAGCACACAGGAGCAAAGACAAGCAGCGCAGCTTGATGCGTAGTAAAAAAAATAATAAATAGACAACTGGTCGACCTCATTAGAAATAATAACCCAAAAGATTAGATAGACAAACAAACAAACACATAAATGTGGAGAGAATGGAAGTGCGCGCAGGAGCAAAGGTAAACAGCAGACAGACCTGAATCCTTATCTTTACAAGGTCGACCTCAGAACTTTGTTCAGTTTGTCTCGGTGACGGATAATGGAAGGAAGGGCAGGCAACTGGTCGACTTCATTTAAATAAACAAATAAAAAATAAGATAAACTCTCAGGAATAGATAAATAATAACAAAAAAATTGTAAAGTGCAGAAAGCGAGAGCGCGCAAATGCACTCAAGCAAACACAAACAGCACAGCACGATGCGTATTTTTTTTTATATTGACAAAATAAATCAAAAATAACAATAAGTGGAAAAGGCGAGAGTGCGCGAGCACACAGGAGCAAAGACAAGCAGCGCAGCTTGATGCGTAGTAAAAAAAATAATAAATAGACAACTGGTCGACCTCATTAGAAATAAAAACCCAAAAGATTAGATAGACAAACAAACAAATACATAAATGTGGAGAGAAGGGCAGTGCGCGCAGGAGTAAAGGTAAACAGCAGACAGACCTGAATCCTTATCTTTACAAGGTCGACCTCAGAACTTTGTTCAGTTTGTCTCGGTGACGGATAATGGAAGGAAGGGAGGAAACTGGTCGACTTCATTTAAATAAACAAATAAAAAATAAGTAAACTCTCAGGAATAGATAAATAATAACAAAAAAATTGTAAAGTGGAGAAAGCGAGAGCGCGCGAATGCACTCAAGCAAACACAAACAGCACAGCACGATGCGTAATTTTTTTTTAAATTGACAAAATAAATCAAAAATAAATCAAAAATAATAATAAGTGGAAAAGGCGAGAGTGCGAGAGCACACAGGAGCAAAGACAAGCAGCGCAGCTTGATGCGTAGTAAAAAAAATAATAAATAGACAATTGGTCGACCTCATTAGAAATAAATACCCAAAAGATTAGATAGACAAACAAACAAACACATAAATGTGGAGAGAAGGGCAGTGCGAGCAGGAGCAAAGGTAAACAGCAGACAGACCTGAATCCTTATGTTTCCAAGGTCGACCTCAGAACTTTGTTCAGTTTGTCTCGGTGACGGATAATGGAAGGAAGGGCAGGCAACTGGTCGACTTCATTTAAATAAACAAATAAAAAATAAGATAAACTCTCAGGAATAGATAAATAATAACAAAAAAATTGTAAAGTGGAGAAAGCGAGAGTGCGAAAATGCACTCAAGCAAACACAAACAGCACAGCACGATGCGAATTTTTTTTTAAATTGACAAAATAAATCAAAAATAAATCAAAAATAAAAATAAGTGGAAAAGGCGAGAGTGCGCGAGCACACAGGAGCAAAGACAAGCAGCGCAGCTTGATGCGTAGTAAAAAAAATAATAAATAGACAACTGGTCGACCTCATTAGAAATAAAAACCCAAAAGATTAGATAGACAAACAAACAAACACATAAATGTGTAGAGAAGGGCAGTGCGCGCAGGAGCAAAGGTAAACAGCAGACAGACCTGAATCCTTATCTTTACAAGGTCGACCTCAGAACTTTGTTCAGTTTTTCTCGGTGACGGATAATGGAAGGAAGGGAGGAAACTGGTCGACTTCATTTAATAAACAAATAAAAAATAAGATAAACTCTCAGGAATAGATAAATAATAACAAAAAAATTGTAAAGTGCAGAAAGCAAGAGCGCGCGAATGCACTCAAGCAAACACAAACAGCACAGCACGATGCGTATTTTTTTATATTGACAAAATAAATCAAAAATAACAATAAGTGGAAAAGGCGAGAGTGCGCGAGCACACAGGAGCAAAGACAAGCAGCGCAGCTTGATGCGTAGTAAAAAAAATAATAAATAGACAACTGGTCGACCTCATTAGAAATAAAAACCCAAAAGATTAGATAGACAAACAAACAAATACATAAATGTGGAGAGAAGGGCAGTGCGCGCAGGAGCAAAGGTAAACAGCAGACAGACCTGAATCCTTATCTTTACAAGGTCGACCTCAGAACTTTGTTCAGTTTGTCTCGGTGACGGATAATGGAAGGAAGGGAGGAAACTGGTCGACTTCATTAAAATAAACAAATAAAAAATAAGTAAACTCTCAGGATTAGATAAATAATAACAAAAAAATTGTAAAGTGGAAGAAAGCGAGAGCGCGCGAATGCACTCAAGCAAACACAAACAGCACAGCACGATGCGTATTTTTTTTTTTAAATTGACAAAATAAATAAAAAATAAATCAAAAATAAAAATAAGTGGAAAAGGCGAGAGTGCGCGAGCACACAGGAGCAAAGACAAGCAGCGCAGCTTGATGCGTAGTAAAAAAAAATAATAAATAGACAACTGGTCGACCTCATTAGAAATAAAAAACCCAAAAGATTAGATAGGACAAACAAACAAACACATAAATGTGGAGAGAAGGGCAGTGCGCGCAGGAGCAAAGGTAAACAGCAGACAGACCTGAATCCTTATCTTTACAAGGTCGACCTCAGAACTTTGTTCAGTTTGTCTCGGTGACGGATAATGGAAGGAAGGGAGGAAACTGGTCGACTTCATTAAAATAAACAAATAAAAAATAAGTAAACTCTCAGGATTAGATAAATAATAACAAAAAAATTGTAAAGTGGAGAAAGCGAGAGCGTGCGAATGCACTCAAGCAAACACAAACAGCACAGCACGATGCGTATTTTTTTTTAAAGTTGACAAAATAAATAAAAAATAAATCAAAAATAAAAATAAGTGGAAAAGGCGAGAGTGCGCGAGCACACAGGAGCAAAGACAAGCAGCGCAGCTTGATGCGTAGTAAAAAAAATAATAAATAGACAACTGGTCGACCTCATTAGAAATAAAAACCCAAAAGATTAGATAGACAAACAAACAAACACATAAATGTGGAGAGAAGGGCAGTGCGCGCAGGAGCAAAGGTAAACAGCAGACAGACCTGAATCCTTATCTTTACAAGGTCGAACTCAGAACTTTGTTCAGTTTGTCTCGGTGACGGATAATGGAAGGAAGGGCAGGCAACTGGTCGACTTCATTTAAATAAACAAATAAAAAATAAGATAAACTCTCAGGAATAGATAAATAATAACAAAAAATTGTAAAGTGGAGAAAGCGAGAGCGCGCGAATGCACTCAAGCAAACACAAACAGCACAGCACGATGCGGATTTCTTTTTAAATTGACAAAATAAATCAAAAAATAAATCAAAAATAAAAATAAGTGGAAAAGGCGAGAGTGCACGAGTACACAGGAGCAAAGACAAGCAGCGCAGTTGGTGCGTAGTAAAAAAATAATAAATAGACAACTGGTCGACATCATTAGAAATAAAAACCCAAAGATTAGATAGAAAATCAAACAAACACATAAATGGGGGAGAGAAGGCAGTGCGCGCAGGAGCAAAGGTAAACAGCAGACAGACCTGAATCCTTATCTTTACACGGTCGACCTCAGAACTTTGTTCAGTTTGTCTCGGTGACGGATAATGGAAGGAAGGGCAGGCAACTGGTCGACTTCATTTAAATAAACAAATAAAAAATAATAAAAACTCTCAGGAATAGATAAATAATAACAAAAAAATTGTAAAGTGGAGAAAGCGAGAGCGCGCGAATGCAGTCAAGCAAACACAAACAGCACCGCACGATGCGTATTTTTTTTATATTGACAAAATAAATCAAAAATAAATCAAAATAACATTAAGTGGAAAAGGCGAGAGTGCGCGAGCACACAGGAGCAAAGACAAGCAGCGCAGCTTGATGCGTAGTAAAAAAATAATAAATAGACAACTGGTCGACCTCATTAGAAATAAAAACCCAAAAGATTAGATAGACAACAAACAAACACATAAATGTGGAGAGAAGGGCAGTGCGCGCAGGAGCAAAGGTAAACAGCAGACAGACCTGAATCCTTATCTTTACAAGGTCGACCTCAGAACTTTGTTCAGTTTGTCTCGGTTGACGGATAATGGAAGGAAGGGCAGGAAACTGGTCGACTTCATTTAAATAAACAAATAAAAAATAAGATAAACTCTCAGGAATAGATAAATAATAACAAAAAATTGTAAAGTGGAGAAAGCGAGTGCGCGCGAATGCACTCAAGCAAACACAAACAGCACAGCACGATGCGTATTTTTTTTTAAATTGACAAAATAAATCAAAAATAAATCAAAAATAAAATTAAGTGGAAAAGGCGAGAGTGCGCGAGCACACAGGAGCAAAGACAAGCAGCGCATCTTGATGCGTAGTAAAAAAAATAATAAATAGACAACTGGTCGACCTCATTAGAAGTAAAAAACCCAAAAGATTAGATAGGACAAACAAACAAACACATAAATGTGGAGAGAAGGGCAGTGCGCGCAGGAGCAAAGGTAAACAGCAGACAGACCTGAATCCTTATCTTTACAAGGTCGACCTCAGAACTTTGTTCAGTTTGTCTCGGTGACGGATAATGGAAGGAAGGGCCAGGCAACTGGTCGACTTCATTCAAATAAACAAATAAAAAATAAGATAAACACTCAGGAATAGATAAATAATAACAAAAAAATTGTAAAGTGGAGAAAGCGAGAGCGCGCGAATGCACTCAAGCAAACACAAACAGCACAGCACGATGCGTATTTTTTTTTAAATTGACAAAATAAATCAAAAATAAATCAAAAATAAAAATAAGTGGAAAAGGCGAGAGTGCGCGAGTACACAGGAGCAAAGACAAGCAGCGCAGCTTGATGCGTAGTAAAAAAAAATAATAAATAGAAAACTGGTCGACATCATTAGAAATAAAAACCCAAAAGATTAGATAGAAAAACAAACACATAAATGGGGAGAGAAGGGCAGTGCGCGCAGGAGCAAAGGTAAACAGCAGACAGACCTGAATCCTTATCTTTACAAGGTCGACCTCAGAACTTTGTTCAGTTTGTCTCGGTGACGGATAATGGAAGGAAGGGCAGGCAACTGGTCGACTTCATTTAAATAAACAAATAAAAAATAATATAAACTCTCAGGAATAGATAAATAATATCAAAAAATTGTAAAGTGGAGAAAGCGAGTGCGCGCGAATGCACTCAAGCAAACACAAACAGCACAGCACAATGCGTATTTTTTTTTAAATTGACAAAATAAATCAAAAATAAATCAAAAATAAAATTAAGTGGAAAAGGCGAGAGTGCGCGAGCACACAGGAGCAAAGACAAGCAGCGCATCTTGATGCGTAGTAAAAAAAAATAATAAATAGACAACTGGTCGACCTCATTAGAAGTAAAAACCCAAAAGATTAGATAGACAAACAAACAAACACATAAATGTGGAGAGAAGGGCAGTGCGCGCAGGAGCAAAGGTAAACAGCAGACAGACCTGAATCCTTATCTTTACTAGGTCGACCTCAGAACTTTGTTCAGTTTGTCTCGGTGACGGATAATGGAAGGAAGGGCAGGAAACTGGTCGACTTCATTTAAATAAACAAATAAAAAATAAGATAAACTCTCAGGAATAGATAAATAATAACAAAAAATTGTAAAGTGGAGAAAGCGAGTGGTGCGCGCGAATGCACTCAAGCAAACACAAACAGCACAGCACGATGCGTATTTTTTTTAAATTGACAAAATAAATCAAAAATAAATCAAAAATAAAATTAAGTGGAAAAGGCGAGAGTGCGCGAGCACACAGGAGCAAAGACAAGCAGCGCATCTTGATGCGTAGTAAAAAAAATAATAAATAGACAACTGGTCCGACCTCATTAGAAGTAAAAACCCAAAAGATTAGATAGACAAACAAACAAACACATAAATGTGGAGAGAAGGGCAGTGCGCGCAGGAGCAAAGGTAAAACAGCAGACAGACCTGAATCCTTATCTTTACAAGGTCGACCTCAGAACTTTGTTCAGTTTGTCTCGGTGACGGATAATGGAAGGAAGGGCAGGCAACTGGTCGACTTCATTCAAATAAACAAATAAAAAATAAGATAAACACTCAGGAATAGATAAATAATAACAAAAAAATTGTAAAGTGGAGAAAGTGAGAGCGCGCGAATGCACTCAAGCAAACACAAACAGCAGAGCACGATGCGTATTTTTTTTTAAATTGACAAATAAATCAAAAATAAATCAAAAATAAAAATAAGTGGAAAAGGCGAGAGTGCGCGAGCACACAGGAGCAAGACAAGCAGCGCAGCTTGATGTGTAGTAAAAAAAATAATAAATAGACAACTGGTCGACCTCATTAGAAAATAAAAACCCAAAAGATTAGATAGACAAACAAACAAACACATAAATGTGGAGAGATGGGCATTGCGCGCAGGAGCAAAGGTAAAAAGCAGACAGACCTGAATACTTATCTTTACAAGGTCGACCTCAGAACTTTGTTCAGTTTGTCTCGGTGACGGATAATGGGAAGGAAGGGCAGGCAACTGGTCGACTTCATTTAAATAAACAAATAAAAAATAAGATAAACTCTCAGGAATAGATAAATAATAACCAAAAAATTGTAAAGTGGAGAAAGCGAGAGCGCGCGAATGCACTCAAGCAAACACAAACAGCACAGCACGATGCGTATTTTTTTTATATTGACAAAATAAATCAAAAATAAATCAAAATAAAAATAAGTGGAAAAGGCGAGAGTGCGCGAGCACACAGGAGCAAAGACAAGCAGCGCAGCTTGATGCGTAGTAAAAAAAATAATAAATAGACAACTGGTCGACCTCATTAGAAATAAAAAC
>NW_025957743.1:0-38453 GCF_023159225.1 Perognathus longimembris pacificus
AAAGATTCAGGTCTGTCTGCTGTTTACCTTTGCTCCTGCGTGCACAGCTCTTCTCTCCACATTTATGTGTTTGTTTGTTTGTCTATCTAATCTTTTGGGTTTTTATTTCTAATGAGGTCGACCAGTTGTCTATTTATTATTTTTTTTACTACGCATCAAGCTGCGTTGCTTGTCTTTGCTCCTGTGTCCTCGCGCACTCTCGCCTTTTCCACTTATTTTTATTTTTGATTTATTTTTGATTTATTTTGTAAATTAAAAAAAATACGCATCGTGCTCTGCTGTTTGTGTTTGCTTGAGTGCATTCGCGCGCTCTCGCTTTCCCCACTTTACAATTTTTTTGTTATTATTTATCTATTCCTGAGAGTTTATCTTATATTTTATTTGTTTATTTAAATTAAGTCGACCAGTTTCCTGCCCTCCTTCCATTATCCGTCACCGAGACAAACTGAACAAAGTTCTGAGGTCGACCTTGTAAAGATAAGGATTCAGGTCTGTCTGCTGTTTACCTTTGCTCCTGCGCGCACTGCCATTCTCTCCACATTTATGTGTTTGTTTGTTTGTCTATCTAATCTTTTGGGTTTTTATTTCTAATGAGGTCGACCAGTTGTCTATTTATTATTTTTTTTACTACGCATCAAGCTGCGCTGCTTGTCTTTGCTCCTGTGCTCGCGCACTCTCGCCTTTTCCACTTATTTTTATTTTTGATTTATTTTGATTTATTTTGTCAATTTAAAAAAAATACGCATCGTGCTGAGCTGTTTGTGTTTGCTTGAGTGCATTCGCGCCCTCTCGCTTTCTCCACTTTTCAATTTTTTTTATTATTTATCTATTCCTGAGAGTTTATCTTATTTTTTATTTGTTTATTTAAATGAAGTCGACAGTTGCCTGCCCTTCCTTCCGTTATCCGTCACCGAGACAAACTGAACAAAGTTCTGAGGTCGACCTTGTAAAGATAAGGATTCAGGTCTGTCTGCTGTTTACCTTTGCTCCTGCGCGCACTGCCCTTCTCTCCACATTTATGTGTTTGTTTGTTTGTCTATCTAATCTTTTGGGTTTTTATTTCTAATGAGGTCGACCAGTTGTCTATTTATTATTTTTTTTATTACGCATCAAGCTGCGCTGCTTGTCTTTGCTCCTGTGTGCTCGCGCACTCTCGCCTTTTCCACTTATTTTTATTTTTGATTTATTTTGATTTATTTTGTCAATTTTAAAAAAAAATACGCATCGTGCTGTGCTGTTTGTGTTTTGCTTGAGTGCATTCGCGCGCTCTCGCTTTCTCCACTTTACAATTTTTTTGTTATTATTTATCTATTCCTGAGAGTTTATCTTATTTTTTTATTTGTTTATTTAAATGAAGTCGACTAGTTGCCTGCCCTTCCTTCCATTATCCGTCACCCGAGACAAACTGAACAAAGTTCTGAGGTCGACCTTGTAAAGATAAGGATTCAGGTCTGTCTGCTGTTTACCTTTGCTCCTGCGCGCACTGCCATTCTCTCCACATTTATGTGTTTGTTTGTTTGTCTATCTAATCTTTTGGGTTTTTATTTCTAATGAGGTCGACCAGTTGTCTATTTATTATTTTTTTTACTACGCATCAAGCTGCGCTGCTTGTCTTTGCTCCTGTGTGCTCGCGCACTCTCGCCTTTTCCACTTATTTTTATTTTCGATTTATTTTTGATTCATTTTTTCAATTTAAAAAAAAATACGCATCGTGCTGTGCTGTTGTGTTTGCTTGAGTGCATTCACGCGCTCTCGCTTTCTCCACTTTACAATTTTTTTGTTATTATTTATCTATTCCTGAGAGTTTATCTTATTTTTTATTTATTTATTTAATGAAGTCGACCAGTTGCCTGCCCTTCCTTCATTATCCGTCACCGAGACAAACTGAACAAAGTTCTGAGGTCGACCTTGTAAAGATAAGGATTCAGGTCTGTCTGCTGTTTACCTTTGCTCCTGCGCGCACTGCCCTTCTCTCCACATTTATGTGTTTGTTTGTTTGTCTATCTAATCTTTTGGGTTTTTATTTCTAATGAGGTCGACCAGTTGTCTATTTATTATTTTTTTTACTACGCATCAAGCTACGCTGCTTGTCTTTGCTCCTGTGTGCTCGCGCACTCTCGCCTTTTCCACTTTTTTTTTATTTTTGATTTATTTTTGATTTATTTTGTCAATTTAAAAAAAAAATACGCATCGTGCTGTGCTGTTTGTGTTTGCTTGAGTGCATTCGCGCGCTCTCGCTTTCTCCACTTTACAATTGTTTTGTTATTATTTATCTATTCCTGAGAGTTTATCTTATTTTTTATTTGTTTATTTAAATGAAGTCGACCAGTTGCCTGCCCTTCCTTCCATTATCCGTCACCGAGACAAACTGAACAAAGTTCTGAGGTCGACCTTGTAAAGATAAGGATTCAGGTCTGTCTGCTGTTTACCTTTGCTCCTGCGCGCACTGCCCTTCTCTCCACATTTATGTGTTTGTTTGTTTGTCTATCTAATCTTTTGGGTTTTTATTTCTAATGAGGTCGACCAGTTGTCTATTTACTATTTTTTTTATTACGCATCAAGCTGCGCTGCTTGTCTTTGCTCCTGTGTGCTCGCGCACTCTCCCCTTTTCCACTTATTTTATGTTTGATTTATTTTTGATTTATTTTGTCAATTTAAAAAAAAATACGCATCGTGCTGTGCTGTTTGTGTTTGCTTGAGTGCATTCGCGCGCTCTCGCTTTCTCCACTTTACAATTTTTTTTATTATTTATCTTTTCCTGAGAGTTTATCTTATTTTTTATTTGTTTATTTAAATGAAGTCGACCAGTTGCCTGCCCTTCTTTCCATTATCCGACACCGAGACAAACTGAACAAAGTTCTGAGGTCGACCTTGTAAAGATAAGGATTCAGGTCTGTCTGCTGTTTACCTTTGCTCCTGCGCGCACTGCCCTTCTCTCCACATTTATGTGTTTGTTTGTCTATCTAAACTTTTGGGTTTTTATTTCTAATGAGGTCGACCAGTTGTCTATTTATTATTTTTTTTACTACTTATCAAGCTGCGCTTCTTGTCTTTGCTCCTGTGTGCTCGCGCACTCTCGCCTTTTCCACTTATTTTTATTTTTGATTTATTTTTGATTTATTTTGTCAATTTAAAAAAAAATACGCATCGTGCTGTGCTGTTTGTGTTTGCTTGAGTGCATTCGCGCGCTCTCGCTTTCTCCACTTTACAATTTTTTGTTATTATTTATCTATTCCTGAGAGTTTATGTTATTTTTTATTTGTTTATTTAAATGAAGTCGACCAGTTGCCTGCACTTCCTTCCATTATCCGTCACCGAGACAAACTGAACAAAGTTCTGAGGTCGACCTTGTAAAGATAAGGATTCAGGTCTGTCTGCTGTTTTCCTTTGCTCCTGCGCGCACTGCCCTTCTCTCCACATTTATGTGTTTGTTTGTTTGTCTATCTAATCTTTTGGGTTTTTATTTCTAATGAGGTCGACCAGTTGTCTATTTATTATTTTTTTTACTACGCATCAAGCTGCGCTGCTTGTCTTTGCTCCTGTGTGTTCGCGCACTCTCCCTTTTTCCACTTATTTTTATTTTTGATTTATTTTTGATTTATTTTGTCAATTTTAAAAAAAAATACGCATCGTGCTGTGCTGTTTGTGTTTGCTTGAGTGCATTCGCGCGCTCTCGCTTTCTCCACTTTACAATTTTTTTGTTATTATTTATCTATTCCTGAGAGTTTATCTTATTTTTTAGTTGTTTATTTAAATGAAGTCGACCAGTTGCCTGCCCTTCCTTCCATTATCCGTCACCGAGACAAACTGAAAAAAGTTCTGAGGTCGACCTTGTAAAGATAAGGATTCAGGTCTGTCTGCTGTTTACCTTTGCTCCTGCGCGCACTGCCCTTCTCTCCACATTTATGTGTTTGTTTGTTTGTCTATCTAATCTTTTAGGTTTTTATTTCTAATGAGGTCGACCAGTTGTCTATTTATTATTTTTTTTACTACGCAACAAGCTGCGCTGCTTGTCTTTGCTCCTGTGTGCTCGCGCACTCTCGCCTTTTCCACTTATTTTTATTTTTGATTTATTTTGTCAATTTAAAAAAAATACGCATCGTGCTGTGCTGTTTGTGTTTGCTTGAGTGCATTCGCGCGCCTCTCGCTTTCTCCACTTTACAATTTTTTGTTATTATTTATCTATTCCTGAGAGTTTATGTTATTTTTTATTTGTTTATTTAAATGAAGTCGACCAGTTGCCTGCCCTTCCTTCCATTATCCGTCACCGAGACAAACTGTACAAAGTTCTGAGGTCGACCTCGTAAAGATAAGGATTCAGGTCTGTCTGCTGTTTACCTTTGCTCCTGCGCGCACTGCCCTTCTCTCCACATTTATGTGTTTGTTTGTTTGTCTATCTAATCTTTTGATTTTTTTTTTTTTTTGGCCAGTCCTGGGTCTTGGACTCAGGGCCTGAGCACTGTCCCTGGCTTCTTCCCGCTCAAGGATAGCACTCTGCCACTTGAGCCACAGCGCCGCTTCTGGCCGTTTTCTGTATATGTGGTGCTGGGGAATCGAACCTAGGGCTCGTGTATCCGAGGCAGGGACTCTTGCCACTAGTCTATATCCCCAGCCCCTGTCTATCTAATCTTTTGGGTTTTTATTTCTAATGAGGTCGACCAGTTGTCTATTTATTATTATTATTTTTTTTACTACGCATCAATCTGCGCTGCTTGTCTTTGCTCCTGTGTGCTCGCACACTCTCGCCTTTTCCACTTATTTTTATTTTTGATTTATTTTTGATTTATTTTGTCAATTTAAAAAAAAAAATACGCATCGTGCTGTGCTGTTTGTGTTTGCTTGAGTGCATTCGCGCGCTCTTGCTTTCTCCACTTTACAATTTTTTGTTATTATTTATCTATTCCTGAGAGTTTATCTTATTTTTTATTTGTTTATTTAAATGAAGTCGACCAGTTGCCTGCCCTTCCTTCCATTATCGTCACCGAGACAAACTGAACAAAGTTCTGAGGTCGACCTTGTAAAGATAAGGATTCAGGTCTGTCTGCTGTTTACCTTTGCTCCTGCGCGCACTGCCCTTCTCTCCACATTTATGTGTTTGTTTGTTTTTCTATCTAATCTTTTGGGTTTTTATTTCTAATGAGGTCGACCAGTTGTCTATTTATTATTTTTTTTACTACGCATCAAGCTGCGCTGCCTGTCTTTGCTCCTGTGTGTTCGCGCACTCTCCCTTTTTCCACTTATTTTTATTTTTGATTTATTTTTGATTTATTTTGTCAATTTAAAAAAAATACGCATCGTGCTGTGCTGTTTGTGTTTGCTTGAGTGCATTCGCGCGCTCTCGCTTTCTCCACTTTACAATTTTTTTGTTATTATTTATCTATTCCTGAGAGTTTATCTTATTTTTTATTTGTTTATTTAAATGAAGTCGACCAGTTGCCTGCCCTTCCTTCCATTATCCGTCACCGAGACAAACTGAAAAAAGTTCTGAGGTCGACCTGTAAAGATAAGGATTCAGGTCTGTCTGCTGTTTACCTTTGCTCCTGCGCGCACTGCCCTTCTCTCCACATTTATGTGTTTGTTTGTTTGTCTATCTAATCTTTTAGGTTTTTATTTCTAATGAGGTCGACAAGTTGTCTATTTAGTATTTTTTTTACTATGCAACAAGCTGCGCTGCTTGTCTTTGCTCCTGTGTGCTCGCGCACTCTCGCCTTTTCCACTTATTTTTATTTTTGATTTATTTTGTCAATTTAAAAAAAAATACGCATCGTGCTGTGCTGTTTGTGTTTGCTTGAGTGCATTCGCGCGCTCTCGCTTTCTCCACTTTACAATTTTTTGTTATTATTTATCTATTCCTGAGAGTTTATGTTATTTTTTATTTGTTTATTGAAATGAAGTCGACCAGTTGCCTGCCCTTCCTTCCATTATCCGTCACCGAGACAAACTGTACAAAGTTCTGAGGTCGACCTTGTAAAGATAAGGATTCAGGTCTGTCTGCTGTTTACCTTTGCTCCTGCGCGCACTGCCCTTCTCTCCACATTTATGTGTTTGTTTGTTTGTCTATCTAATCTTTTGATTTTTTTTTTTTTTGGCCAGTCCTGGGTCTTGGACTCAGGGCCTGAGCACTGTCCCTGGCTTCTTCCCGCTCAAGGATAGCACTCTGCCACTTGAGCCACAGCGCCGCTTCTGGCCGTTTTCTGTATATGTGGTGCTGGGGAATCGAACCTAGGGCCTCGTGTATCCGAGGCAGGGACTCTTGCCACTAGTCTATATCCCCAGCCCCTGTCTATCTAATCTTTTGGGTTTTTATTTCTAATGAGGTCGACCAGTTGTCTATTTATTATTATTATTTTTTTACTACGCATCAATCTGCGCTGCTTGTCTTTGCTCCTGTGTGCTTGCACACTCTCGCCTTTTCCACTTATTTTATTTTTGATTTATTTTTGATTTATTTTGTCAATTTAAAAAAAAAATACGCATCGTGCTGTGCTGTTTGTGTTTTGCTTGAGTGCATTCGCGCGCTCTTGCTTTCTCCACTTTACAATTTTTTGTTATTATTTATCTATTCCTGAGAGTTTATCTTATTTTTTATTTGTTTATTTAAATGAAGTCGACCAGTTGCCTGCCCTTCCTTCCATTATCCGTCACCGAGACAAACTGAACAAAGTTCTGAGGTCGACCTTGTAAAGATAAGGATTCAGGTCTGTCTGCTGTTTACCTTTGCTCCTGCGCGCACTGCCATTCTCTCCACATTTATGTGTTTTGTTTGTTTGTCTATCTAATCTTTTGGGTTTTTATTTCTAATGAGGTCGACCAGTTGTCTATTTATTATTTTTTTTACTACGCATCAAGCTGCGCTGCTTGTCTTTGCTCCTGTGTGCTCGCGCACTCTCGCCTTTTCCACTTATTTTTATTTTCGATTTATTTTTGATTCATTTTGTCAATTTAAAAAAAAATACGCATCGTGCTGTGCTGTTGTGTTTGCTTGAGTGCATTCACGCGCTCTCGCTTTCTCCACTTTACAATTTTTTGTTATTATTTATCTATTCCTGAGGGTTTATCTTATTTTTTATTTATTTATTTAAATGAAGTCGACCAGTTGCCTGCCCTTCCTTCCATTATCCGTCACCGAGACAAACTGAACAAAGTTCTGAGGTCGACCTTGTAAAGATAAGGATTCAGGTCTGTCTGCTGTTTACCTTTGCTCCTGCGCGCACTGCCCTTCTCTCCACATTTATGTGTTTGTTTGTTTGTCTATCTAATCTTTTAGGTTTTTATTTCTAATGAGGTCGACAAGTTGTCTATTTAGTATTTTTTTTTACTATGCAACAAGCTGCGCTGCTTGTCTTTGCTCCTGTGTGCTCGCGCACTCTCGCCTTTTCCACTTATTTTTATTTTTGATTTATTTTGTCAATTTAAAAAAAAATACGCATCGTGCTGTGCTGTTTGTGTTTGCTTGAGTGCATTCGCGCGCTCTCGCTTTCTCCACTTTACAATTTTTTGTTTTTATTTATCTATTCCTGAGAGTTTATGTTATTTTTTATTTGTTTATTGAAATGAAGTCGACCAGTTGCCTGCCCTTCCTTCCATTATCCGTCACCGAGACAAACTGTACAAAGTTCTGAGGTCGACCTTGTAAAGATAAGGATTCAGGTCTGTCTGCTGTTTACCTTTGCTCCTGCGCACTGCCCTTCTCTCCACATTTATGTGTTTGTTTGTTTGTCTATCTAATCTTTTGATTTTTTTTTTTTTTGGCCAGTCCTGGTCTTGGACTCAGGGCCTGAGCACTGTCCCTGGCTTCTTCCCGCTCAAGGATAGCACTCTGCCACTTGAGCCACAGCGCCGCTTCTGGCCGTTTTCTGTATATGTGGTGCTGGGGAATCGAACCTAGGGCCTCGTGTATCCGAGGCAGGGACTCTTGCCACTAGTCTATATCCCCAGCCCCTGTCTATCTAATCTTTTGGGTTTTTATTTCTAATGAGGTCGACCAGTTGTCTATTTATTATTATTATTTTTTTACTACGCATCAATCTGCGCTGCTTGTCTTTGCTCCTGTGTGCTTGCACACTCTCGCCTTTTCCACTTATTTTTATTTTTGATTTATTTTTGATTTATTTTGTCAATTTAAAAAAAATACGCATCGTGCTGTGCTGTTTGTGTTTGCTTGAGTGCATTCGCGCGCTCTTGCTTTCTCCACTTTACAATTTTTTTGTTATTATTTATCTATTCCTGAGAGTTTATCTTATTTTTTATTTGTTTATTTAAATGAAGTCGACCAGTTGCCTGCCCTTCCTTCCATTATCCGTCACCGAGACAAACTGAACAAAGTTCTGAGGTCGACCTTGTAAAGATAAGGATTCAGGTCTGTCTGCTGTTTACCTTTGCTCCTGCGCGCACTGCCGTTCTCTCCACATTTATGTGTTTGTTTGTTTGTCTATCTAATCTTTTGGGTTTTTATTTCTAATGAGGTCGACCAGATGTCTATTTATTATTTTTTTTACTACGCATCAAGCTGCGCTGCTTGTCTTTGCTCCTGTGTGCTCGCGCACTCTCGCCTTTTCCACTTATTTTTATTTTTGATTTATTTTGTCAATTAAAAAAAATACGCATCGTGCTGTGCTGTTTGTGTTTGCTGGAGTGCATTCGCGCGCTCTCGCTTTCTCCACTTTACAATTTTTTGTTATTATTTATCTATTCCTGAGAGTTTATGTTATTTTTTATTTGTTTTATTTAAATGAAGTCGACCAGTTGCCTGCCCTTCCTTCCATTATCCGTCACCGAGACAAACTGAACAAAGTTCTGAGGTCGACCCTTGTAAAGATAAGGATTCAGGTCTGTCTGCTGTTTACCTTTGCTCCTGCGCGCACTGCCCTTCTCTCCACATTTATGTATTTGTTTGTTTGTCTATCTAATCTTTTGGGTTTTTATTTCTAATGAGGTCGACCAGTTGTCTATTTATTATTTTTTTTACTACGCATCAAGCTGCGCTGCTTGTCTTTGCTCCTGTGTGTTCGCGCACTCTCCCTTTTTCCACTTATTTGTATTTTTGATTTATTTTTGATTTATTTTGTCAATTAAAAAAAAATACGCATCGTGCTGTGCTGTTTGTGTTTGCTTGAGTGCATTCGCGCGCTCTCGCTTTCTCCACTTTACAATTTTTTTGTTATTATTTATGTATTCCTGAGAGTTTATCTTATTTTTTATTTGTTTATTTAAATGAAGTCGACCAGTTGCCTGCCCTTCCTTCCATTATCCGTCACCGAGACAAACTGAAAAAAGTTCTGAGGTCGACCTTGTAAAGATAAGGATTCAGGTCTGTCTGCTGTTTACCTTTGCTCCTGCGCGCACTGCCCTTCTCTCCACATTTATGTGTTTGTTTGTTTGTCTATCTAATCTTTTGATTTTTTTTTTTTTTGGCCAGTCCTGGGTCTTGGACTCAGGGCCTGAGCACTGTCCCTGGCTTCTTCCAGCTCAAGGCTAGCACTCTGCCACTTGAGCCACAGCGCCGCTTCTGGCCGTTTTCTGTATATGTGGTGCTGGGGAATCGAACCTAGGGCCTCGTGTATCCGAGGCAGGGGACTCTTGCCACTAGTCTATATCCCCAGCCCCTGTCTATCTAATCTTTTGGGTTTTTATTTCTAATGAGGTCGACCAGTTGTCTATTTATTATTATTATTTTTTTACTACGCATCAATCTGCGCTGCTTGTCTTTGCTCCTGTGTGCTCGCACACTCTCGCCTTTTCCACTTATTTTTATTTTTGATTTATTTTTGATTTATTTTGTCAATTTAAAAAAAAATACGCATCGTGCTGTGCTGTTTGTGTTTGCTTGAGTGCATTCGCGCGCTCTTGCTTTCTCCACTTTACAATTTTTTGTTATTATTTATCTATTCCTGAGAGTTTATCTTATTTTTTATTTGTTTATTTAAATGAAGTCGACCAGTTGCCTGCCCTTCCTTCCATTATCCGTCACCGAGACAAACTGAACAAAGTTCTGAGGTCGACCTTGTAAAGATAAGGATTCAGGTCTGTCTGCTGTTTACCTTTGTTCCTGCGCGCACTTCCCTTCTGTACACATTTATGTGTTTGTTTGTTTGTCTATCTAATCTTTTGGGTTTTATTTCTAATGAGGTCGACCAGTTGTCTATTTATTATTTTTTTTTACTCCGCATCAAGCTACGCTGCTTTTCTTTGCTCCTGTGTGCTCGCGCACTCTCGCCTTTTCCACTTTTTTTATTTTTGATTTATTTTTGATTTATTTTGTCAATTTTAAAAAAAATACGCATCGTGCTGTGCTGTTTGTGTTTGCTTGAGTGCATTCGCGCGCTCTCGCTTTCTCCTCTTTCCAATTTTTTTGTTATTATTTATCTATTTCTGAGAGTTTATCTTATTTTTATTTGTTTATTTAAATGAAGTCGACCAGTTGCATGCCCTTCCTTCCATTATCCGTCACCGAGACAAACTGAACAAAGTTCTGAGGTCGACCTTGTAAAGATAAGGATTCAGGTCTGTCTGCTGTTTACCTTTGCTCCTGCGCCCACTGCCCTTCTTTCCACAGTTATGTGTTTGTTTGTTTGTCTATCTAATCTTTTGGGTTTTTATTTCTAATGAGGTGAACCAGTTGTCTATTTATTATTTTTTTTACTACGCATCAATCTTCGCTGCTTGTCTTTGCTCCTGTGTGCTCGCGCACTCTCGCCTTTTCCACTTATTTTTATTTTTGATTTATTTTTGATTTATTTTGTCAATTTTTAAAAAAAATACGCATCGTGCTGTGCTGTTTGTGTTTTCTTGAGTCTATTCGCGCGCTCTCGCTTTCTCCACCTTACAATTTTTTTGTTATAATTTTTCTATTCCTGAGAGTTTATCTTATTTTTAATTTGTTTATTTAAATGAAGTCGACCAGTTGCCTGCCCTTCCTTCCATTATCCGTCACCGCGACAAACTGAACAAAGTTCTGAGGTCGACCTTGTAAAGATAAGGATTCAGGTCTGTCTGCTGTTTACCTTTGCTCCTGAGCGCACTGCCCTTCTCTCCACATTTATGTGTTTGTTTGTTTGTCTATCTAATCTTTTGGGTTTTTATTTCTAATGAGGTCGACCAGTTGTCTATTTATTATTTTTTTTACTACGCATCAAGCTGCGCTGCTTGTCCTTTGCTCCTGTGTGCTCGCGCACTCTCGCCTTTTCCACTTATTTTTATTTTCGATTTATTTTTGATTCATTTTGTCAATTTAAAAAAAAATACGCATCGTGCTGTGCAGTTTCTGTTTGCTTGAGTGCATTCGCGCGCTCTCGCTTTCTCCACTTTACAATTTTTTTGTTATTACTTATCTATTCCTGAGAGTTCATCATATTTTTTTATTTGTTTATTTAAATGAAGTCGACCAGTTGCCTGCCCTTCCTTCCATTATCCGTCACCGAGACAAACTGAACAAAGTTCTGAGGTCGACCTTGTAAAGATAAGGATTCAGTCTGTCTGCTGTTTACCTTTGCTCCTGCGCGCAGTGCACTTCTCTCCACATTTATGTGTTTGTTTGTTTGTCTATCTAATCTTTTGGGTTTTTATTCTAATGAGGTCGACCAGTTGTCTATTTATTATTTTTTTTACTACGCATCAAGCTGCGCTGCTTGTCTTTGCTCCTGTGTGCTCGCGCACTCTCGCCTTTTCCACTTATTTTTATTTTTGATTTATTTTTGATTTATTTTGTCAATTTAAAAAAAAATACGCATCGTGCTGTGCTGTTTGTGTTTGCTTGAGTGCATTCGCGCGCTCTCGCTTTCTCCACTTTACAATTTTTTGTTATTATTTATCTATTCCTGAGAGTTTATCTTATTTTTCATTTGTTTATTTAAATGAAGTCGACCAGTTGCCTGCCCTTCCTTCCATTATCTGTCACCGAGACAAACTGAACAAAGTTCTGAGGTCGACCTTGTAAAGATAAGGATTCAGGTCTCTCTGCTGTTTACCTTTGCTCCTGCGCGCACTGCCCTTCTCTCCACATTTATGTGTTTGTTTGTCTATCTAATCTTTTGGGTTTTTATTTCTAATGAGGTCGACCAGTTGTCTGTTTATTATTTTTTTTACTAAGCATCAAGCTGCGCTGCTTGTCTTTGCTCCTATGTGCTCGCGCACTCTCGCCTTTTCCACTTATTTTTATTTTTGATTTATTTTTGATTTATTTTGTCAATTTAAAAAAATACGCATCGTGCTGTGCTGTTTGTGTTTGCTTGAGTGCATTCGCGCGCTCTCGCTTTCTCCACTTTACAATTTTTTTGTTATTATTTATCTATTCCTGAGAGTTTATCTTATTTTTTATTTGTTTATTTAAATGAAGTCGACCAGTTGCCTGCCCTTCCTTCCATTATCCGTCACCGAGACAAACTGAACAAAGTTCTGAGGTCGACCTTGTAAAGATAAGGATTCAGGTCTGTCTGCTGTTTAACTTTGCTCCTGGGCGCACTGCCCTTCTCTCCACATTTATGTGTTTGTTTGTTTGTCTATCTAATCTTTTGGGTTTTTATTTCTAATGAGGTCGACCAGTTGTCTATTTATTATTATTTTTACTACGCATCAAGCTGCGCTGCTTGTCTTTGCTCTTGTGTGCTCGCGCACTCTCGCCTTTTCCACTTATTTTGATTTTTGATTTATTTTTTATTTATTTTGTCAATTTAAAAAAAATACGCATCGTGCTGTGCTGATTGTGTTTGCTTGAGTGCATTCGCGCGCTCTCGCTTTCTCCTCTTTCCAATTTTTTTTGCTATTATTTATCTATTCCTGAGAGTTTATCTTATTTTTTTATTTGTTTATTTAAATGAAGTCGACCAGTTGCCTGCCCTTCCTTCCATTATCCGTCACCGAGACAAACTGAACAAAGTTCTGAGGTCGACCTTGTAAAGATAAGGATTCAGGTCTGTCTGCTGTTTACCTTTGCTCCTGCGCGCACTGCCCTTCTCTCCACATTTATGTGTTTGTTTGTTTGTCTGTCTAATCTTTTGGGTTTTTATTTCTAATGAGGTCGACCAGTTGTCTATTTATTATTTTTTTTACTACGCATCAAGCTGCGCTGCTTGTCTTTGCTCCTGTGTGCTCGCGCACTCTCGCCTTTTCCACTTATTTTTATTTTTGATTTATTTTGTCAATTTAAAAAAAATACGCATCGTGCTGTGCTGTTTGTGTTTGCTTGAGTGCATTCGCGCGCTCTCGCTTTCTCCACTTTCCAATTTTTTGTTATTATTTATCTATTCCTGAGAGTTTATCTTATTTTTTATTTGTTTATTTAAATGAAGTCGACCAGTTGCCTGCCCTTCCTTCCATTATCCGTCACCGAGACAAACTGAACAAAGTTCTGAGGTCGACCTTGTAAAGATAAGGATTCAGGTCTGTCTGCTGTTTACCTTTGCTCCTGCGCGCACTTCCCTTCTGTACACATTTATGTGTTTGTTTGTTTGTCTATCTAATCTTTTGGGTTTTATTTCTAATGAGGTCGACCAGTTGTCTATTTATTATTTTTTTTACTCCGCATCAAGCTACGCTGCTTTTCTTTGCTCCTGTGTGCTCGCGCACTCTCGCCTTTTCCACTTTTTTTATTTTTGATTTATTTTTGATTTATTTTGTCAATTTTAAAAAAAATACGCATCGTGCTGTGCTGTTTGTGTTTGCTTGAGTGCATTCGCGCGCTCTCGCTTTCTCCTCTTTCCAATTTTTTTGTTATTTTTTATCTATTTCTGAGAGTTTATCTTATTTTTTATTTGTTTATTTAAATGAAGTCGACCAGTTGCATGCCCTTCCTTCCATTATCCGTCACCGAGACAAACTGAACAAAGTTCTGAGGTCGACCTTGTAAAGATAAGGATTCAGGTCTGTCTGCTGTTTACCTTTGCTCCTGCGCCCACTGCCCTTCTTTCCACAGTTATGTGTTTGTTTGTTTGTCTATCTAATCTTTTGGGTTTTTATTTCTAATGAGGTGGACCAGTTGTCTATTTATTATTTTTTTTACTACGCATCAATCTTCGCTGCTTGTCTTTGCTCCTGTGTGCTCGCGCACTCTCGCCTTTTCCACTTATTTTAATTTTTGATTTATTTTTGATTTATTTTGTCAATTTTTAAAAAAAATACGCATCGTGCTGTGCTGTTTGTGTTTGCTTGAGTCCATTCGCGCGCTCTCGCTTTCTCCACTTTACAATTTTTTTGTTATAATTTTTCTATTCCTGAGAGTTTATCTTATTTTTAATTTGTTTATTTAAATGAAGTCGACCAGTTGCCTGCCCTTCCTTCCATTATCCGTCACCGAGACAAACTGAACAAAGTTCTGAGGTCGACCTTGTAAAGATAAGGATTCAGGTCTCTCTGCTGTTTACCTTTGCTCCTGCGCGCACTGCCCTTCTCTCCACATTTATGTGTTTGTTTGTCTATCTAATCTTTTGAGTTTTTATTTCTAATGAGGTCGACCAGTTGTCTGTTTATTATTTTTTTTACTACGCATCAAGCTGCGCTGCTTGTCTTTGCTCCTATGTGCTCGCGCACTCTCGCCTTTTCCACTTATTTTTATTTTTGATTTATTTTTGATTTATTTTGTCAATTTAAAAAAATACGCATCGTGCTGTGCTGTTTGTGTTTGCTTGAGTGCATTCGCGCGCTCTCGCTTTCTCCACTTTACAATTTTTTGTTATTATTTATCTATTCCTGAGAGTTTATCTTATTTTTATTTGTTTATTTAAATGAAGTCGACCAGTTGCCTGCCCTTCCTTCCATTATCCGTCACCGAGACAAACTGAACAAAGTTCTGAGGTCGACCTTGTAAAGATAAGGATTCAGGTCTGTCTGCTGTTTACCTTTGCTCCTGGGCGCACTGCCCTTCTCTCCACATTTATGTGTTTGTTTGTTTGTCTATCTAATCTTTTGGGTTTTTATTTCTAATGAGGTCGACCAGTTGTCTATTTATTATTTTTTTTACTACGCATTAAGCTGCGCTGCTTGTCTTTGCTCTTGTGTGCTCGCGCACTCTCGCCTTTTCCACTTATTTTGATTTTTGATTTATTTTTTATTTATTTTGTCAATTTAAAAAAATACGCATCGTGCTGTGCTGATTGTGTTTGCTTGAGTGCATTCGCGCGCTCTCGCTTTCTCCTCTTTCCAATTTTTTTTGCTATTATTTATCTATTCCTGAGAGTTTATCTTATTTTTTTATTTGTTTATTTAAATGAAGTCGACCAGTTGCATGCCCTTCCTTCCATTATCCGTCACCGAGACAAACTGAACAAAGTTCTGAGGTCGACCTTGTAAAGATAAGGATTCAGGTCTGTCTGCTGTTTACCTTTGCTCCTGCGCGCACTGCCCTTCTCTCCACATTTATGTGTTTTGTTTGTTTGTCTGTCTAATCTTTTGGGTTTTTATTTCTAATGAGGTCGACCAGTTGTCTATTTATTATTTTTTTTACTACGCATCAAGCTGCGCTGCTTGTCTTTGCTCCTGTGTGCTCGCGCACTCTCGCCTTTTCCACTTATTTTTATTTTTGATTTATTTTGTCAATTTAAAAAAAAAATACGCATCGTGCTGTGCTGTTTGTGTTTGCTTGAGTGCATTCGCGCGCTCTCGCTTTCTCCACTTTACAATTTTTTTGTTATTATTTATCTATTCCTGAGAGTTTATCTTATTTTTTATTTGTTTATTTAAATGAAGTCGACCAGTTGCCTGCCCTTCCTTCCATTATCCGTCACCGAGACAAACTGAACAAAGTTCTGAGGTCGACCTTGTAAAGATAAGGATTCAGGTCTGTCTGCTGTTTACCTTTGCTCCAACGCGCACTGCCCTTCTCTCCACATTTATGTGTTTGTTTGTTTGTCTATCTAATCTTTTGGGTTTTTATTTCTAATGAGGTCGACCAGTTGTCTATTTATTATTTTCTTTACTACGCATCAAGCTGCGCTGCCTGTCTTTGCTCCTGTGTGCTCGCGCACTCTCGCCTTTTCCACTTATTTTTATTTTTGATTTATTTTTGATTTATTTTGTCAATTTAAAAATAATACGCATCGTGCTGTGCTGTTTGTGTTTGCTTGAGTGCATTCGCGCGCTCTCTCTTTCTCCACTTTACAATTTTTTTGTTATTATTTATCTATTCCTGAGAGTTTATCTTATTTTTTATTTGTTTATTTAATTGAAGTCGACCAGTTGCCTGCCCTTCCTTCCATTATCCGTCACCGAGACAACTGAACAAAGTTCTGAGGTCGACCTTGTAAAGATAAGGATTCAGGTCTGTCTGCTGTTTACCTTTGCTCCTACGCGCACTGCCCTTCTCTCCACATTTATGTGTTTGTTTGTTTGTCTATCTAATCTTTTGGATTTTTATTTCTAATGAGGTCGACCAGTTGTCTATTTATTATTTTCTTTACTACGCATCAAGCTGCGCTGCCTGTCTTTGCTCCTGTGTGCTCGCGCACTCTCGCCTTTTCCACTTATTTTTATTTTTGATTTATTTTTGATTTATTTTGTCAATTTAAAAAAAATACGCATCGTGCTGTGCTGTTTGTGTTTGCTTGAGTGCATTCGCGCGCTCTCTCTTTCTCCACTTTACAATTTTTTTGTTATTATTTATCTATTCCTGAGAGTTTATCTTATTTTTTATTTGTTTATTTAATTGAAGTCGACCAGTTGCCTGCCCTTCCTTCCATTATCCGTCACCGAGACAAACTGAACAAAGTTCTGAGGTCGACCTTGTAAACATAAGGATTCAGGTCTGTCTGCTGTTTACCTTTGCTCCTGCGCGCACTGCACTTCTCTCCACATTTATGTGTTTGTTTGTTTGTCTATCTAATCTTTTGGGTTTTATTTCTAATGAGGTCGACCAGTTGTCTATTTATTATTTTTTTTACTCCGCATCAAGCTACGCTGCTTTTCTTTGCTCCTGTGTGCTCGCGCACTCTCGCCTTTTCCACTTTTTTTATTTTTGATTTATTTTTGATTTATTTTGTCAATTTTAAAAAAATACGCATCGTGCTGTGCTGTTTGTGTTTGCTTGAGTGCATTCGCGCGCTCTCGCTTTCTCCACTTTACAATTTTTTTGTTATTATTTATCTATTTCTGAGAGTTTATCTTATTTTTATTTGTTTATTTAAATGAAGTCGACCAGTTGCATGCCCTTCCTTCCATTATCCGTCACCGAGACAAACTGAACAAAGTTCTGAGGTCGACCTTGTAAAGATAAGGATTCAGGTCTGTCTGCTGTTTACCTTTGCTCCTGCGCCCACTGCCCTTCTTTCCACAGTTATGTGTTTGTTTGTTTGTCTATCTAATCTTTTGGGTTTTTATTTCTAATGAGGTGGACCAGTTGTCTATTTATTATTTTTTTTACTACGCATCAATCTTCGCTGCTTGTCTTTGCTCCTGTGTGCTCGCGCACTCTCGCCTTTTCCACTTATTTTTATTTTTGATTTATTTTTGATTTATTTTGTCAATTTTTAAAAAAAATACGCATCGTGCTGTGCTGTTTGTGTTTGCTTGAGTCCATTCGCGCGCTCTCGCTTTCTCCACTTTACAATTTTTTTGTTATAATTTTTCTATTCCTGAGAGTTTATCTTATTTTTAATTTGTTTATTTAAATGAAGTCGACCAGTTGCCTGCCCTTCCTTCCATTATCCGTCACCGCGACAAACTGAACAAAGTTCTGAGGTCGACCTTGTAAAGATAAGGATTCAGGTCTGTCTGCTGTTTACCTTTGCTCCTGAGCGCACTGCCCTTCTCTCCACATTTATGTGTTTGTTTGTTTGTCTATCTAATCTTTTGGGTTTTTATTTCTAATGAGGTCGACCAGTTGTCTATTTATTATTTTTTTTACTACGCATCAAGCTGCGCTGCTTGTCTTTGCTCCTGTGTGCTCGCGCACTCTCGCCTTTTCCACTTATTTTTATTTTCGATTTATTTTTGATTCATTTTGTCAATTTAAAAAAAAATACGCATCGTGCTGTGCAGTTTCTGTTTGCTTGAGTGCATTCGCGCGCTCTCGCTTTCTCCACTTTACAATTTTTTGTTATTACTTATCTATTCCTGAGAGTTCATCATATTTTTTTATTTGTTTATTTAAATGAAGTCGACCAGTTGCCTGCCCTTCCTTCCATTATCCGTCACCGAGACAAACTGAACAAAGTTCTGAGGTCGACCTTGTAAAGATAAGGATTCAGGTCTGTCTGCTGTTTACCTTTGCTCCTGCGCGCAGTGCACTTCTCTCCACATTTATGTGTTTGTTTGTTTGTCTATCTAATCTTTTGGGTTTTTATTTCTAGTGAGGTCGACCAGTTGTCTATTTATTATTTTTTTACTACGCATCAAGCTGCGCTGCTTGTCTTTGCTCCTGTGTGCTCGCGCACTCTCGCCTTTTCCACTTATTTTTATTTTTGATTTATTTTTGATTTATTTTGTCAATTTAAAAAAAAATACGCATCGTGCTGTGCTGTTTGTGTTTGCTTGAGTGCATTCGCGCGCTCTCGCTTTCTCCACTTTACAATTTTTTGTTATTATTTATCTATTCCTGAGAGTTTATCTTATTTTTCATTTGTTTATTTAAATGAAGTCGACCAGTTGCCTGCCCTTCCTTCCATTATCTGTCACCGAGACAAACTGAACAAAGTTCTGAGGTCGACCTTGTAAAGATAAGGATTCAGGTCTCTCTGCTGTTTACCTTTGCTCCTGCGCGCACTGCCCTTCTCTCCACATTTATGTGTTTGTTTGTCTATCTAATCTTTTGGGTTTTTATTTCTAATGAGGTCGACCAGTTGTCTGTTTATTATTTTTTTTACTAAGCATCAAGCTGCGCTGCTTGTCTTTGCTCCTATGTGCTCGCGCACTCTCGCCTTTTCCACTTATTTTTATTTTTGATTTATTTTTGATTTATTTTGTCAATTTAAAAAATACGCATCGTGCTGTGCTGTTTGTGTTTGCTTGAGTGCATTCGCGCGCTCTCGCTTTCTCCACTTTACAATTTTTTTGTTATTATTTATCTATTCCTGAGAGTTTATCTTATTTTTTATTTGTTTATTTAAATGAAGTCGACCAGTTGCCTGCCCTTCCTTCCATTATCCGTCACCGAGACAAACTGAACAAAGTTCTGAGGTCGACCTTGTAAAGATAAGGATTCAGGTCTGTCTGCTGTTTACCTTTGCTCCTGGCGCACTGCCCTTCTCTCCACATTTATGTGTTTGTTTGTTTGTCTATCTAATCTTTTGGGTTTTTATTTCTAATGAGGTCGACCAGTTGTCTATTTATTATTATTTTTACTACGCATCAAGCTGCGCTGCTTGTCTTTGCTCTTGTGTGCTCGCGCACTCTCGCCTTTTCCACTTATTTTGATTTTTGATTTATTTTTTATTTATTTTGTCAATTTAAAAAAAATACGCATCGTGCTGTGCTGATTGTGTTTGCTTGAGTGCATTCGCGCGCTCTCGCTTTCTCCTCTTTCCAATTTTTTTTGCTATTATTTATCTATTCCTGAGAGTTTATCTTATTTTTTTATTTGTTTATTTAAATGAAGTCGACAGTTGCCTGCCCTTCCTTCCATTATCCGTCACCGAGACAAACTGAACAAAGTTCTGAGGTCGACCTTGTAAAGATAAGGATTCAGGTCTGTCTGCTGTTTACCTTTGCTCCTGCGCGCACTGCCCTTCTCTCCACATTTATGTGTTTGTTTGTTTGTCTGTCTAATCTTTTGGGTTTTTATTTCTAATGAGGTCGACCAGTTGTCTATTTATTATTTTTTTTACTACGCATCAAGCTGCGCTGCTTGTCTTTGCTCCTGTGTGCTCGCGCACTCTCGCCTTTTCCACTTTTTTTATTTTTGATTTATTTTTGATTTATTTTGTCAATATTAAAAAAATACGCATCGTGCTGTGCTGTTTGTGTTTGCTTGAGTGCATTCGCGCGCTCTCGCTTTCTCCTCTTTCCAATTTTTTTGTTATTATTTATCTATTTCTGAGAGTTTATCTTATTTTTTATTTGTTTATTTAAATGAAGTCGACCAGTTGCATGCCCTTCCTTCCATTATCCGTCACCGAGACAAACTGAACAAAGTTCTGAGGTCGACCTTGTAAAGATAAGGATTCAGGTCTGTCTGCTGTTTACCTTTGCTCCTGCGCCCACTGCCCTTCTTTCCACAGTTATGTGTTTGTTTGTTTGTCTATCTAATCTTTTGGGTTTTTATTTCTAATGAGGTGGACCAGTTGTCTATTTATTATTTTTTTTACTACGCATCAATCTTCGCTGCTTGTCTTTGCTCCTGTGTGCTCGCGCACTCTCGCCTTTTCCACTTAATTTTATTTTTGATTTATTTTTTATTTATTTTGTCAATTTTTAAAAAAAATACGCATCGTGCTGTGCTGTTTGTGTTTGCTTGAGTCCTTTCGCGCGCTCTCGCTTTCTCCACTTTACAATTTTTTTGTTATAATTTTTCTATTCCTGAGAGTTTATCTTATTTTTTATTTGTTTATTTAAATGAAGTCGACCAGTTGCCTGCCCTTCCTTCCATTATCCGTCACCGCGACAAACTGAACAAAGTTCTGAGGTCGACCTTGTAAAGATAAGGATTCAGGTCTGTCTGCTGTTTACCTTTGCTCCTGAGCGCACTGCCCTTCTCTCCACATTTATGTGTTTGTTTGTTTGTCTATCTAATCTTTTGGGTTTTTATTTCTAATGAGGTCGACCAGTTGTCTATTTATTTTTTTTTTTACTACGCATCAAGCTGCGCTGCTTGTCTTTGCTCCTGTGTGCTCGCGCACTCTCGCCTTTTCCACTTATTTTTATTTTCGATTTATTTTTGATTTCATTTTGTCAATTTAAAAAAAAATACGCATCGTGCTGTGCAGTTTCTGTTTGCTTGAGTGCATTCGCGCGCTCTCGCTTTCTCCACTTTACAATTTTTTGTTATTACTTATCTATTCCTGAGAGTTCATCATATTTTTTTATTTGTTTATTTAAATGAAGTCGACCAGTTGCCTGCCCTTCCTTCCATTATCCGTCACCGAGACAAACTGAACAAAGTTCTGAGGTCGAACTTGTAAAGATAAGGATTCAGGTCTGTCTGCTGTTTACCTTTGCTCCTGCGCGCAGTGCACTTCTCTCCACATTTATGTGTTTGTTTGTTTGTCTATCTAATCTTTTGGGTTTTTATTTCTAATGAGGTCGACCAGTTGTCTATTTATTATTTTTTTTTACTACGCATCAAGCTGCGCTGCTTGTCTTTGCTCCTGTGTGCTCGCGCACTCTCGCCTTTTCCACTTATTTTTATTTTTGATTTATTTTTGATTTATTTTGTCAATTTAAAAAAAATACGCATCGTGCTGTGCTGTTTGTGTTTGCTTGAGTGCATTCGCGCGCTCTCGCTTTCTCCACTTTACAATTTTTTGTTATTATTTATCTATTCCTGAGAGTTTATCTTATTTTTCATTTGTTTATTTAAATGAAGTCGACCAGTTGCCTGCCCTTCCTTCCATTATCCGTCACCGAGACAAACTGAACAAAGTTCTGAGGTCGACCTTGTAAAGATAAGGATTCAGGTCTGTCTGCTGTTTACCTTTGCTCCTGCGCGCACTGCCCTTCTCTCCACATTTATGTGTTTGTTTGTTTGTCTGTCTAATCTTTGGGTTTTTATTTCTAATGAGGTCGACCAGTTGTCTATTTATTATTTTTTTTACTACGCATCAAGCTGCGCTGCTTGTCTTTGCTCCTGTGTGCTCGCGCACTCTCGCCTTTTCCACTTTTTTTATTTTGATTTATTTTTGATTTATTTGTCAATTTTAAAAAAATACGCATCGTGCTGTGCTGTTTGTGTTTGCTTGAGTGCATTCGCGCGCTCTCGCTTTCTCCTCTTTCCAATTTTTTTGTTATTATTTATCTATTTCTGAGAGTTTATCTTATTTTTTATTTGTTTATTTAAATGAAGTCGACCAGTTGCATGCCCTTCCTTCCATTATCCGTCACCGAGACAAACTGAACAAAGTTCTGAGGTCGACCTTGTAAAGATAAGGATTCAGGTCTGTCTGCTGTTTACCTTTGCTCCTGCGCCCACTGCCCTTCTTTCCACAGTTATGTGTTTGTTTGTTTGTCTATCTAATCTTTTGGGTTTTTATTTCTAATGAGGTGGACCAGTTGTCTATTTATTATTTTTTTTACTACGCATCAATCTTCGCTGCTTGTCTTTGCTCCTGTGTGCTCGCGCACTCTCGCCTTTTCCACTTAATTTTATTTTTGATTTATTTTTTATTTATTTTGTCAATTTTTAAAAAAAATACGCATCGTGCTGTGCTGTTTGTGTTTGCTTGAGTCCTTTCGCGCGCTCTCGCTTTCTCCACTTTACAATTTTTTTGTTATAATTTTCTATTCCTGAGAGTTTATCTTATTTTTTATTTGTTTATTTAAATGAAGTCGACCAGTTGCCTGCCCTTCCTTCCATTATCCGTCACCGCGACAAACTGAACAAAGTTCTGAGGTCGACCTTGTAAAGATAAGGATTCAGGTCTGTCTGCTGTTTACCTTTGCTCCTGAGCGCACTGCCCTTCTCTCCACATTTATGTGTTTGTTTGTTTGTCTATCTAATCTTTTGGGTTTTTATTTCTAATGAGGTCGACCAGTTGTCTATTTATTTTTTTTTTTACTACGCATCAAGCTGCGCTGCTTGTCTTTGCTCCTGTGTGCTCGCGCACTCTCGCCTTTTCCACTTATTTTTATTTTCGATTTATTTTTGATTCATTTTGTCAATTTAAAAAAAAATACGCATCGTGCTGTGCAGTTTCTGTTTGCTTGAGTGCATTCGCGCGCTCTCGCTTTCTCCACTTTACAATTTTTTGTTATTACTTATCTATTCCTGAGAGTTCATCATATTTTTTTATTTGTTTATTTAAATGAAGTCGACCAGTTGCCTGCCCTTCCTTCCATTATCCGTCACCGAGACAAACTGAACAAAGTTCTGAGGTCGACCTTGTAAAGATAAGGATTCAGGTCTGTCTGCTGTTTACCTTTGCTCCTGCGCGCAGTGCACTTCTCTCCACATTTATGTGTTTGTTTGTTTGTCTATCTAATCTTTTGGGTTTTTATTTCTAATGAGGTCGACCAGTTGTCTATTTATTATTTTTTTTACTACGCATCAAGCTGCGCTGCTTGTCTTTGCTCCTGTGTGCTCGCGCACTCTCGTCTTTTCCACTTATTTTTATTTTTGATTTATTTTTGATTTATTTTGTCAATTTAAAAAAAAATACGCATCGTGCTGTGCTGTTTGTGTTTGCTTGAGTGCATTCGCGCGCTCTCGCTTTCTCCACTTTACAATTTTTTGTTATTATTTATCTATTCCTGAGAGTTTATCTTATTTTTCATTTGTTTATTTAAATGAAGTCGACCAGTTGCCTGCCCTTCCTTCCATTATCTGTCACCGAGACAAACTGAACAAAGTTCTGAGGTCGACCTTGTAAAGATAAGGATTCAGGTCTCTCTGCTGTTTACCTTTGCTCCTGCGCGCACTGCCCTTCTCTCCACATTTATGTGTTTGTTTGTCTATCTAATCTTTTGGGTTTTTATTTCTAATGAGGTCGACCAGTTGTCTGTTTATTATTTTTTTTTACTAAGCATCAAGCTGCGCTGCTTGTCTTTGCTCCTATGTGCTCGCGCACTCTCGCCTTTTCCACTTATTTTTATTTTGATTTATTTTTGATTTATTTTGTCAATTTAAAAAAATACGCATCGTGCTGTGCTGTTTGTGTTTGCTTGAGTGCATTCGCGCGCTCTCGCTTTCTCCACTTTACAATTTTTTTGTTATTATTTATCTATTCCTGAGAGTTTATCTTATTTTTTATTTGTTTATTTAAATGAAGTCGACCAGTTGCCTGCCCTTCCTTCCATTATCCGTCACCGAGACAAACTGAACAAAGTTCTGAGGTCGACCTTGTAAAGATAAGGATTCAGGTCTGTCTGCTGTTTACCTTTGCTCCTGGGCGCACTGCCCTTCTCTCCACATTTATGTGTTTGTTTGTTTGTCTATCTAATCTTTTGGGTTTTTATTTCTAATGAGGTCGACCAGTTGTCTATTTATTATATTTTTACTACGCATCAAGCTGCGCTGCTTGTCTTTGCTCTTGTGTGCTCGCGCACTCTCGCCTTTTCCACTTATTTTGATTTTTGATTTATTTTTTATTTATTTTGTCAATTTAAAAAAAATACGCATCGTGCTGTGCTGATTGTGTTTGCTTGAGTGCATTCGCGCGCTCTCGCTTTCTCCTCTTTCCAATTTTTTTTGCTATTATTTATCTATTCCTGAGAGTTTATCTTATTTTTTTATTTGTTTATTTAAATGAAGTCGACCAGTTGCCTGCCCTTCCTTCCATTATCCGTCACCGAGACAAACTGAACAAAGTTCTGAGGTCGACCTTGTAAAGATAAGGATTCAGGTCTGTCTGCTGTTTACCTTTGCTCCTGCGCGCACTGCCCTTCTCTCCACATTTATGTGTTTGTTTGTTTGTCTGTCTAATCTTTTGGGTTTTTATTTCTAATGAGGTCGACCAGTTGTCTATTTATTATTTTTTTTACTACGCATCAAGCTGCGCTGCTTGTCTTTGCTCCTGTGTGCTCGCGCACTCTCGCCTTTTCCACTTATTTTTATTTTTGTTTTATTTTGTCAATTTAAAAAAAAAATACGCATCGTGCTGTGCTGTTTGTGTTTGCTTGAGTGCATTCGCGAGCTCTCGCTTTCTCCACTTTACAATTTTTTTGTTATTATTTATCTATTCCTGAGAGTTTATCTTATTTTTTATTTGTTTATTTAAATGAAGTCGACCAGTTGCCTGCCCTTCCTTCCATTATCCGTCACCGAGACAAACTGAATAAAGTTCTGAGGTCGACCTTGTAAAGATAAGGATTCAGGTCTGTCTGCTGTTTACCTTTGCTCCTGCGCGCACTGCCCTTCTCTCCACATTTATGTGTTTGTTTGTTTGTCTATCTAATCTTTTGGGTTTTTATTTCTAATGAGGTCGACCAGTTGTCTATTTATTATTTTTTTTACTACGCATCAAGCTGCGCTGCTTGTCTTTGCTCCTGTGTGCTCGCGCACTCTCGCCTTTTCCACTTATTTTTATTTTTGATTTATTTTGATTTATTTTGTCAATTTAAAAAAAATACGCATCGTGCTGTGCTGTTTGTGTTTGCTTGAGTGCATTCGCGCGCTCTCTTTCTCCACTTTACAATTTTTTTGTTATTATTTATCTATTCCTGAGAGTTTATCTTATTTTTTATTTGTTTATTTAATTGAAGTCGACCAGTTGCCTGCCCTTCCTTCCATTATCCGTCACCGAGACAAACTGAACAAAGTTCTGAGGTCGACCTTGTAAAGATAAGGATTCAGGTCTGTCTGCTGTTTACCTTTGCTCCTGCGCGCACTGCCCTTCTCTCCACATTTATGTGTTTGTTTGTTTGTCTATCTAATCTTTTGGGTTTTATTTCTAATGAGGTCGACCAGTTGTCTATTTATTATTTTTTTACTCCGCATCAAGCTACGCTGCTTTTCTTTGCTCCTGTGTGCTCGCGCACTCTCGCCTTTTCCACTTTTTTTATTTTTGATTTATTTTTGATTTATTTTGTCAATTTAAAAAAAAATACGCATCGTGCTGTGCTGTTTGTGTTTGCTTGAGTGCATTCGCGCGCTCTCGCTTTCTCCTCTTTCCAATTTTTTTGTTATTATTTATCTATTTCTGAGAGTTTATCTTATTTTTTATTTGTTTATTTAATTGAAGTCGACCAGTTGCCTGCCCTTCCTTCCATTATCCGTCACCGAGACAAACTGAACAAAGTTCTGAGGTCGACCTTGTAAAGATAAGGATTCAGGTCTGTCTGCTGTTTACCTTTGCTCCTGCGCGCACTGCCCTTCTGTACACATTTATGTGTTTGTTTGTTTGTCTATCTAATCTTTTGGGTTTTATTTCTAATGAGGTCGACCAGTTGTCTATTTATTATTTTTTTTACTCCGCATCAAGCTACGCTGCTTTTCTTTGCTCCTGTGTGCTCGCGCACTCTCGCCTTTTCCACTTTTTTTATTTTTGATTTATTTTTGATTTATTTTGTCAATTTAAAAAAAATACGCATCGTGCTGTGCTGATTGTGTTTGCTTGAGTGCATTCGCGCGCTCTCGCTTTCTCCTCTTTCCAATTTTTTTGCTATTATTTATCTATTCCTGAGAGTTTATCTTATTTTTTTATTTGTTTATTTAAATGAAGTCGACCAGTTGCATGCCCTTCCTTCCAATATCCGTCACCGAGACAAACTGAACAAAGTTCTGAGGTCGACCTTGTAAAGATAAGGATTCAGGTCTGTCTGCTGTTTACCTTTGCTCCTGCGCGCACTGCCCTTCTCTCCACATTTATGTGTTTGTTTGTGTTGTCTGTCTAATCTTTTGGGTTTTTATTTCTAATGAGGTCGACCAGTTGTCTATTTATTATTTTTTTTACTACGCATCAAGCTGCGCTGCTTGTCTTTGCTCCTGTGTGCTCGCGCACTCTCGCCTTTTCCACTTATTTTTATTTTTGATTTATTTTGTCAATTTTAAAAAAAAAATACGCATCGTGCTGTGCTGTTTGTGTTTGCTTGAGTGCATTCGCGCGCTCTCGCTTTCTCCACTTTACAATTTTTTTGTTATTATTTATCTATTCCTGAGAGTTTATCTTATTTTTTATTTGTTTATTTAAATGAAGTCGACCAGTTGCCTGCCCTTCCTTCCATTATCCGTCACCGAGACAAACTGAACAAAGTTCTGAGGTCGACCTTGTAAAGATAAGGATTCAGGTCTGTCTGCTGTTTACCTTTGCTCCTGCGCGCACTGCCCTTCTCTCCACATTTATGTGTTTGTTTGTTTGTCTATCTAATCTTTTGGGTTTTTATTTCTAATGAGGTCGACCAGTTGTCTATTTATTATTTTCTTTACTACGCATCAAGCTGCGCTGCCTGTCTTTGCTCCTGTGTGCTCGCGCACTCTCGCCTTTTCCACTTATTTTTATTTTTGATTTATTTTTGATTTATTTTGTCAATTTAAAAATAATACGCATCGTGCTGTGCTGTTTGTGTTTGCTTGAGTGCATTCGCGCGCTCTCTCTTTCTCCACTTTACAATTTTTTTGTTATTATTTATCTATTCCTGAGAGTTTATCTTATTTTTTATTTGTTTATTTAATTGAAGTCGACCAGTTGCCTGCCCTTCCTTCCATTATCCGTCACCGAGACAACTGAACAAAGTTCTGAGGTCGACCTTGTAAAGATAAGGATTCAGGTCTGTCTGCTGTTTACCTTTGCTCCTGCGCGCACTGCCCTTCTCTCCACATTTATGTGTTTGTTTGTTTGTCTATCTAATCTTTTGGGTTTTTATTTCTAATGAGGTCGACCAGTTGTCTATTTATTATTTTCTTTACTACGCATCAAGCTGCGCTGCCTGTCTTTGCTCCTGTGTGCTCGCGCACTCTCGCCTTTTCCACTTATTTTTATTTTTGATTTATTTTTGATTTATTTTGTCAATTTAAAAAAAATACGCATCGTGCTGTGCTGTTTGTGTTTGCTTGAGTGCATACGCGCGCTCTCTCTTTCTCCACTTTACAATTTTTTTGTTATTATTTATCTATTCCTGAGAGTTTATCTTATTTTTTATTTGTTTATTTAATTGAAGTCGACCAGTTGCCTGCCCTTCCTTCCATTATCCGTCACCGAGACAAACTGAACAAAGTTCTGAGGTCGACCTTGTAAAGATAAGGATTCAGGTCTGTCTGCTGTTTACCTTTGCTCCTGCGCGCACTGCCCTTCTGTACACATTTATGTGTTTGTTTGTTTGTCTATCTAATCTTTTGGGTTTTATTTCTAATGAGGTCGACCAGTTGTCTATTTATTATTTTTTTTACTCCGCATCAAGCTACGCTGCTTTTCTTTGCTCCTGTGTGCTCGCGCACTCTCGCCTTTTCCACTTTTTTTATTTTTGATTTATTTTTGATTTATTTTGTCAATTTAAAAAAAAATACGCATCGTGCTGTGCTGTTTGTGTTTGCTTGAGTGCATTCGCGCGCTCTCGCTTTCTCCTCTTTCCAATTTTTTTGTTATTATTTATCTATTTCTGAGAGTTTATCTTATTTTTTATTTGTTTATTTAATTGAAGTCGACCAGTTGCCTGCCCTTCCTTCCATTATCCGTCACCGAGACAAACTGAACAAAGTTCTGAGGTCGACCTTGTAAAGATAAGGATTCAGGTCTGTCTGCTGTTTACCTTTGCTCCTGCGCGCACTGCCCTTCTGTACACATTTATGTGTTTGTTTGTTTGTCTATCTAATCTTTTGGGTTTTATTTCTAATGAGGTCGACCAGTTGTGTATTTATTATTTTTTTTACTCCGCATCAAGCTACGCTGCTTTTCTTTGCTCCTTTGTGCTCGCGCACTCTCGCCTTTTCCACTTTTTTATTTTTGATTTATTTTTGATTTATTTTGTCAATTTAAAAAAAAATACGCATCGTGCTGTGTTGTTTGTGTTTGCTTGAGTGCATTCGCGCGCTCTCGCTTTCCTCCACTTTACAATTTTTTTGTTATTATTTATCTATTTCTGAGAGTTTATCTTATTTTTTATTTGTTTATTTAAATGAAGTCGACCAGTTGCATGCCCTTCCTTCCATTATCCGTCACCGAGACAAACTGAACAAAGTTCTGAGGTCGACCTTGTAAAGATAAGGATTCAGGTCTGTCTGCTCTTTACCTTTGCTCCTGCGCCCACTGCCCTTCTTTCCACAGTTATGTGTTTGTTTGTTTGTCTATCTAATCTTTTGGGTTTTTATTCTAATGAGGTCGACCAGTTGTCTATTTATTATTTTTTTTACTACGCATCAAGCTGCGCTGCTTGTCTTTGCTCCTGTGTGCTCGCGCACTCTCGCCTTTTCCACTTATTTTATTTTTGATTTATTTTTGATTTATTTTGTCAATTTTTAAAAAAAATACGCATCGTGCTGTGCTGTTTGTGTTTGCTTGAGTCCATTCGCGCGCTCTCGCTTTCTCCACTTTACAATTTTTTTGTTATAATTTATCTATTCCTGAGAGTTTATCTTATTTTATATTTGTTTATTTAAATGAAGTCGACCAGTTGCCTGCCCTTCCTTCCATTATCCGTCACCGCGACAAACTGAACAAAGTTCTGAGGTCGACCTTGTAAAGATAAGGATTCAGGTCTCTCTGCTGTTTACCTTTGCTCCTGCGCGCACTGCCCTTCTCTCCACATTTATGTGTTTGTTTGTTTGTCTATCTAATCTTTTGGGTTTTTGTTTCTAATGAGGTCGACCAGTTGTCTATTTATTATTTTTTTTACTACGCATCAAGCTGCGCTGCTTGTCTTTGCTCCTGTGTGCTCGCGCACTCTCGCCTTTTCCACTTATTTTATTTTCGATTTATTTTTGATTAATTTTGTCAATTAAAAAAAAAATACGTATCGTGCTGTGCAGTTTCTGTTTGCTTGAGTGCATTCGCGCGCTCTCGCTTTCTCCACTTTACAATTTTTTGTTATTACTTATTATTCCTGAGAGTTCATCATATTTTTTTATTTGTTTATTTAAATGAAGTCGACCAGTTGCCTGCCCTTCCTTCCATTATCCGTCACCGAGACAAACTGAACAAAGTTCTGAGGTCGACCTTGTAAAGATAAGGATTCAGGTCTGTCTGCTGTTTACCTTTGCTCCTGCGCGCAGTGCACTTCTCTCCACATTTATGTGTTTGTTTGTTTGTCTATCTAATCTTTTGGGTTTTATTTCTAATGAGGTCGACCAGTTGTCTATTAATTATTTTTTTTACTACGCATCAAGCTGCGCTGCTTGTCTTTGCTCCTGTGTGCTCGCGCACTCTCGCCTTTTCCACTTATTTTTATTTTTGATTTATTTTTTATTTATTTTGTCAATTTAAAAAAAATACGCATCGTGCTGTGCTGTTTGTGTTTGCTTGAGTGCATTCGCGGGCTCTCGCTTTCTCCACTTTACAATTTTTTGTTATTATTTATCTATTCCTGAGAGTTTATCTTATTTTTCATTTGTTTATTTAAATGAAGTCGACCAGTTGCCTGCCCTTCCTTCCATTATCCGTCACCGAGACAAACTGAACAAAGTTCTGAGGTCGACCTTGTAAAGATAAGGATTCAGGTCTCTCTGCTGTTTACCTTTGCTCCTGCGCGCACTGCCCTTCTCTCCACATTTATGTGTTTGTTTGTCTATCTAATCTTTTGGGTTTTTATTTCTAATGAGGTCGACCAGTTGACTGTTATTATTTTTTTTACTACGCATCAAGCTGCGCTGCTTGTCTTTGCTCCTATGTGCTCGCGCACTCTCGCCTTGTCCCACTTATTTTATTTTTGATTTATTTTTGATTTATTTTGTCAATTTAAAAAAATACGCATCGTGCTGTGCTGTTTGTGTTTGCTTGAGTGCATTCGCGCGCTCTCGCTTTCTCCACTTTACAATTTTTTGTTATTATTTATCTATTCCTGAGAGTTTATCTTATTTTTTATTTGTTTATTTAAATGAAGTCGACCAGTTGCCTGCCCTTCCTTCCATTATCCGTCACCGAGACAAACTGAACAAAGTTCTGAGGTCGACCTTGTAAAAATAAGGATTCAGGTCTGTCTGCTGTTTACCTTTGCTCCTGGGCGCACTGCCCTTCTCTCCACATTTATGTGTTTGTTTGTTTGTCTATCTAATCTTTTGGGTTTTTATTTCTAATGAGGTCGACCAGTTGTCTATTTATTATTTTTTTTACTACGCATTAAGCTGCGCTGCTTGTCTTTGCTCTTGTGTGCTCGCGCACTCTCGCCTTTTCCACTTATTTTGATTTTTGATTTATTTTTTATTTATTTTGTCAATTTAAAAAAATACGCATCGTGCTGTGCTGATTGTGTTTGCTTGAGTGCATTCGCGCGCTCTCGCTTTCTCCTCTTTCCAATTTTTTTTGCTATTATTTATCTATTCCTGAGAGTTTATCTTATTTTTTTATTTGTTTATTTAAATGAAGTCGACCAGTTGCATGCCCTTCCTTCCATTATCCGTCACCGAGACAAACTGAACAAAGTTCTGAGGTCGACCTTGTAAAGATAAGGATTCAGGTCTGTCTGCTGTTTACCTTTGCTCCTGCGCGCACTGCCCTTCTCTCCACATTTATGTGTTTGTTTGTTTGTCTGTCTAATCTTTTGGGTTTTTATTTCTAATGAGGTCGACCAGTTGTCTATTTATTATTTTTTTTACTACGCATCAAGCTGCGCTGCTTGTCTTTGCTCCTGTGTGCTCGCGCACTCTCGCCTTTTCCACTTATTTTTATTTTTGATTTATTTTGTCAATTTTAAAAAAAAAATACGCATCGTGCTGTGCTGTTTGTGTTTGCTTGAGTGCATTCGCGCGCTCTCGCTTTCTCCACTTTACAATTTTTTTGTTATTATTTATCTATTCCTGAGAGTTTATCTTATTTTTTATTTGTTTATTTAAATGAAGTCGACCAGTTGCCTGCCCTTCCTTCCATTATCCGTCACCGAGACAAACTGAACAAAGTTCTGAGGTCGACCTTGTAAAGATAAGGATTCAGGTCTGTCTGCTGTTTACCTTTGCTCCTGCGCGCACTGCCCTTCTCTCCACATTTATGTGTTTGTTTGTTTGTCTATCTAATCTTTTGGGTTTTTATTTCTAATGAGGTCGACCAGTTGTCTATTAATTATTTTTTTTACTACGCATCAAGCTGCGCTGCTTGTCTTTGCTCCTGTGTGCTCGCGCACTCTCGCCTTTTCCACTTATTTTTATTTTTGATTTATTTTTGATTTATTTTGTCAATTTAAAAAAAATACGCATCGTGCTGTGCTGTTTGTGTTTGCTTGAGTGCATTCGCGGGCTCTCGCTTTCTCCACTTTACAATTTTTTGTTATTATTTATCTATTCCTGAGAGTTTATCTTATTTTTCATTTGTTTATTTAAATGAAGTCGACCAGTTGCCTGCCCTTCCTTCCATTATCCGTCACTGAGACAAACTGAACAAAGTTCTGAGGTCGACCTTGTAAAGATAAGGATTCAGGTCTGTCTGCTGTTTACCTTTGCTCCTGCGCGCACTGCCCTTCTCTCCACATTTATGTGTTTGTTTGTCTATCTAATCTTTTGGGTTTTTATTTCTAATGAGGTCGACCAGTTGACTGTTTATTATTTTTTTTACTACGCATCAAGCTGCGCTGCTTGTCTTTGCTCCTATGTGCTCGCGCACTCTCGCCTTTTCCACTTATTTTTATTTTTGATTTATTTTTGATTTATTTTGTCAATTTAAAAAAATACGCATCGTGCTGTGCTGTTTGTGTTTGCTTGAGTGCATTCGCGCGCTCTCGCTTTCTCCACTTTACAATTTTTTGTTATTATTTATCTATTCCTGAGAGTTTATCTTATTTTTTATTTGTTTATTTAAATGAAGTCGACCAGTTGCATGACCTTCCTTCCATTATCCGTCACCGAGACAAACTGAACAAAGTTCTGAGGTCGACCTTGTAAAGATAAGGATTCAGGTCTGTCTGCTGTTTACTTTTGCTCCTGCGCCCACTGCCCTTCTTTCCACAGTTATGTGTTTGTTTGTTTGTCTATCTAATCTTTTGGGTTTTTATTTCTAATGAGGTCGACCAGTTGTCCATTTATTATTTTTTTACTACGCATCAAGCTGCGCTGCTTGTCTTTGCTCCTGTGTGCTCGCGCACTCTCGCCTTTTCCACTTATTTTAATTTTTGATTTATTTTTGATTTATTTTGTCAATTTTTAAAAAAAATACGCATCGTGCTGTGCTGTTTGTGTTTGCTTGAGTCCATTCGCGCGCTCTCGCTTTCTCCACTTTACAATTTTTTTGTTATAATTTATCTATTCCTGAGAGTTTATCTTATTTTTAATTTGTTTATTTAAATGAAGTCGACCAGTTGCCTGCCCTTCCTTCCATTATCCGTCACCGCGACAAACTGAACAAAGTTCTGAGGTCGACCTTGTAAAGATAAGGATTCAGGTCTGTCTGCTGTTTACCCTTTGCTCCTGCGCGCACTGCCCTTCTCTCCACATTTATGTGTTTGTTTGTTTGTCTATCTAATCTTTTGGGTTTTTATTTCTAATGAGGTCGACCAGTTGTCTATTTATTATTTTTTTTACTACGCATCAAGCTGCGCTGCTTGTCTTTGCTCCTGTGTGCTCGCGCACTCTCGCCTTTTCCACTTATTTTTATTTTCTATTTATTTTTGATTCATTTTGTCAATTAAAAAAAAATACGTATCGTGCTGTGCAGTTTCTGTTTGCTTGAGTGCATTCACGCGCTCTCGCTTTCTCCACTTTACAATTTTTTGTTATTACTTATCTATTCCTGAGAGTTCATCATATTTTTTTACTTGTTTATTTAAATGAAGTCGACCAGTTGCCTGCCCTTCCTTCCATTATCCGTCACCGAGACAAACTGAACAAAGTTCTGAGGTCGACCTTGTAAAGATAAGGATTCAGGTCTGTCTGCTGTTTACCTTTGCTCCTGCGCGCAGTGCACTTCTCTCCACATTTATGTGTTTGTTTGTTTGTCTATCTAATCTTTTGGGTTTTTATTTCTAATGAGGTCGACCAGTTGTCTATTTATTATTTTTTTTACTACGCATCAAGCTGCGCTGCTTGTCTTTCCTCCTGTGTGATCGCGCACTCTCGCCTTTTCCACTTATTTTTAATTTTGATTTATTTTGTCAATTTTAAAAAAACAATACGCATCGTGCTGTGCTGTTTGTGTTTGCTTGAGTGCATTCGCGCGCTCTCGCTTTCTCCAATTTACAATTTTTTTGTTATTATTTATCTATTCCTGAGAGTTTATCTTATTTTTTATTTGTTTATTTAAATGAAGTCGAACAGTTGCCTGCCCTTCCTTCCATTATCCGTCACCGAGACAAACTGAACAAATTCTAAGGTCGACCTTGTAAAGATAAGGATTCAGGTCTGTCTGCTGTTTACCTTTGCTCCTGCGCGCACTGCCCTTCTCTCCACATTTATGTGTTTGTTTGTTTGTCTATCTAATCTTTGGGTTTTTATTTCTAATGTGGTCGACCAGTTGTCTATTTATTATTTTTTTTACTACGCATCAAGCTGCGCTGCTTGTCTTTGCTCCTGTATGCTCGCGCACTCTCGCCTTTTCCACTTATTTTTATTTTTGATTTATTTTTGATTTATTTTGTCAATTTAAAAAAAAAATTACGCATCGTGCTATGCTGTTTGTGTTTGCTTGAGTGCATTCGCGCGCTCTCGCTTTCTCCACTTTACAATATTTTTGTTATTATTTATCTATTCCTGAGAGTTTATCTTATTTTTTATTTGTTTATTTTAATAAAGTCGACCAGTTTCCTGCCCTTCCTTCCATTATCCGTCACCGAGACAAACTGAACAAAGTTCTGAGGTCGACCTTCTAAGGATAAGGATTCAGGTCTGTCTGCTGTTTACCTTTGCTCCTGCGCGCACTGCCCTTCTCTCCACATTTATGTGTTTGTTTGTTTGTCTATCTATTCTTTTGGTTTTTTATTTCAAATGAGGTCAACCAGTTGTCTATTTATTATTTTTTTTACTACGCATCAAGCTGCGCTGCTTGTCTTTGCTCCTGTGTGCTCGCGCACTCTCGCCTTTTCCACATATTTTTATTTTTGATTTATTTTTGATTTATTTTGTCAATTTAAAAAAAAAGTACGCATCGTGCTGTGCTGTTTGTGTTTGCTTGAGTGCATTCGCGCGCTCTCGCTTTCTCCACTTTACAATTTTTTTGTTATTATTTATCGATTCCTGAGAGTTTATCTTATTTTTTATTTGTTTATTTAAATGAAGTCGACCAGTTGCCTGCCCTTCCATCCATTATCCGTCACCGAGACAAACTGAACAAAGTTCTGAGGTCGACCTTGTAAAGATAAGGATTCAGGTCTGTCTGCTGTTTACCTTTGCTCCTGCGCGCACTGCCCTTCTCTCCACATTTATGTGTTTGTTTGTTTGTCTATCTAATCTTTTGGGTTTTTATTTCTAATGAGGTCGACCAGTTGTCTATTTATTATTTTTTTTACTACGCATCAAGCTGCGCTGCTTGTCTTTGCTCCTGTGTGCTCACGCACTCTCGCCTTTTCCACTTATTTTTATTTTTGATTTATTTTTTATTTATTTTGTCAATTTTTAAAAAAAATACTAATCGTGCTGTGCTGTTTGTGTTTGCTTGAGTGCATTCGCGCGCTCTCGCTTTCTCCACTTTACAATTTTTTTTGTTATTATTTATCTATTCCTGAGAGTTTATCTTATTTTTTATTTGTTTATTTAAATGAAGTCGACCAGTTGCCTGCCCTTCCTTCCATTATCTGTCACCGAGACAAACTGAATCAAGTTCTGAGGTCGACCTTGTAAAGATAAGGATTCAGGTCTGTCTGCTGTTTACCTTTGCTCCTGCGCGCACTGCCCTTCTCTCCACATTTATGTGTTTGTTTGTTTGTCTATCTAATCTTTTGGGTTTTTATTTCTAATGAGGTCGACCAGTTGTCTATTTATTATTTTTTTTACTACGCATCAAGCTGCGCTGCTTGTCTTTGCTCCTGTGTGCTCGCGCACTCTTGCCTTTTCCACTTATTTTTATATTTGATTTATTTTTGATTTATTTTGTCAATTTTAAAAAAAATACGCATCGTGCTGTGCTGTTTGTGTTGGCTTGAGTGCATTCGCGCGCTCTCGCTTTCTCCACTTTACAATTTTTTTGTTATTATTTATCTATTCCTGAGAGTTTATCTTATTTTTATTTGTTTATTTAAATGAAGTCGACCAGTTGCCTGCCCGTCCTTCCATTATCCGTCACCGAGACAAACTGAACAAAGTTCTGAGGTCGACCTTGTAAAGATAAGGATTCAGGTCTGTCTGCTGTTTACCTTTGCTCCTGCGCGCACTGCCCTTCTCTCCACATTTATGTGTTTGTTTGTTTGTCTATCTAATCTTTTGGGTTTTTATTTCTAATGAGGTCGACCAGTTGTCTATTTATTATTTTTTTTACTACGCATCAAGCTGCGCTGCTTGTCTTTGCTCCTGTGTGCTCGCGCACTCTCGCATTTCCACTTATTTTTATTTTTGATTTATTTTTATTTATTTTGTCAATTTAAAAAAAAATACGCATCGTGCTGTGCTGTTTGTGTTTGCTTGAGTGCATTCGCGCGCTCTCGCTTTCTCCACTTTACAATTTTTTTGTTATTATTTATCTATTCCTGAGAGTTTTACTTATTTTTTATTTGTTTATTTAAATGAAGACGACGAGTTGCCTGCCCTTCCTTCCATTATCCGTCACCGAGACAAACTGAACAAAGTTCTGAGGTCGACCTTGTAAAGATAAGGATTCAGGTCTGTCTGCTGTTTACCTTTGTTCCTGCGGGCACTGCCCTTCTCTCAACATTTATGTGTTTGTTTGTTTGTCTATCTAATCTTTTGGGTTTTTATTTCTAATGAGGTCGACCAGTTGTCTATTCATTATTTTTTTTTACTACGCATCAAGCTGCGCTGCTTGTCTTTGCTCCTGTGAGCTCGCGCACTCTCGCCTTTTCCACTTATTTTTATTTTTGATTTATTTTTGATTTATTTTGTCAATTTTTAAAAAAAATACGCATCGTTCTGTGCTGTTTGTGTTTGCTTGAGTCCATTCGCGCGCTCTCGCTTTCTCCACTTTACAATTTTTTTGTTATTATTTATCTATTCCTGAGAGTTTATCTTATTTTTTATTTGTTTATTTAAATGAAGTCGACCAGTTGCCTGCCCTTCCTTCCATTATCCGTCACCCGCGACAAACTGAACAAAGTTCTGAGGTCGACCTTGTAAAGATAAGGATTCAGGTCTGTCTGCTGTTTACCTTTGCTCCTGCGCGCACTGCCCTTCTCTCCACATTTATGTGTTTGTTTGTTTGTCTATCTAATCTTTTGGGTTTTTATTTCTAATGAGGTCGACCAGTTGTCTATTTATTATTTTTTTTACTACGCATCAAGCTGCGCTGCTTGTCTTTGCTCCTGTGTGCTCGCGCATTCTCGCCTTTATCACTTATTTTTATTTTTGATTTATTTTTTATTTATTTTGTCAATTTAAAAAAAAAATACGCATCGTGCTGTGCTGTTTGTGTTTGCTGGAGTGCATTCGCGCGCTCTCGCTTTCTCCACTTTACAATTTTTTTGTTATTATTTATCTATTCCTGAGAGTTTTACTTATTTTTTATTTGTTTATTTAAATGAAGACGACCAGTTGCTTGCCCTTCCTTCCATTATCCGTCACCGAGACAAACTGAACAAAGTTCTGAGGTCGACCTTGTAAAGATAAGGATTCAGGTCTGTCTGCTGTTTACCTTTGCTCCTGCGCGCACTGCCCTTCTCTCCACATTTATGTGTTTGTTTGTTTGTCTTATCTAATCTTTTGGGTTTTTATTTCTAATGAGGTCGACCAGTTGTCTATTTATTATTTTTTTTACTACGCATCAAGCTGCGCTGCTTGTCTTTGCTCCTGTGTGCTCGCGCACTCTCGCCTTTTCCTTATTTTTATTTTTGATTTATTTTTGATTTATTTTGTCAATTTAAATAAAAATACGCATCGTGCTGTGCTGTTTGTGTTTGCTTGAGTGCATTCGCGCGCTCTCGCTTTCTCCACTTTACAATTTTTTTGTTATTATTTATCTATTCCTGAGAGTTTATCTTATTTTTTATTTGAATATTTAAATGAAGTCGACCACTTGCCTGCCCTTCCTTCCATTATCCGTCACCGAGACAAACTGAACAAAGTTCTGAGGTCGACCTTGTAAAGATAAGGATTCAGGTCTGTCTGCTGTTTACCTTTGCTCCTGCGCGCACTGCACTTCTCTCCACATACGTGTTTGTTTGTTTGTCTATCTAATCTTTTGGGTTTTTATTTCTAATGAGGTCGACCAGTTGTGTATTTATTATTTTTTTTACTACGCATCAAGCTGCGCTGCTTGTCTTTGCTCCTGTGTGCTCGCGCACTCTCGCCTTTTCCACTTATTTTTATTTTGATTTATTTTTGATTTATTTTGTCAATTTAAAAAATATACGCATCGTGCTGTGATGTTTGTGTTTGCTTGAGTGCATTCGCGCGCTCTCGCTTTCTCCACTTTACAATTTTTTTGTTATTATTTATCTATTCCTGAGAGTTTATCTTATTATTTATTTGTTTATTTAAATGAAGTCGACCAGTTGCCTGCCCTTCCTTCCATTATCCGTCACCGAGACAAACTGAACAAAGATCTGAGGTCGACCTTGTAAAGATAAGGATTCAGGTCTGTCTGCTGTTTACCTTTGCTCCTGCGCGCACTGCCCTTCTCTCCACATTTATGTGTTTGTTTGTTTGTCTATCTATCCTTTTGGTTTTTATTTCTAATGAGGTCGACCAGTTGTCTATTTATTATTTTTTT